>NW_007726751.1:334000-384857 GCF_000696425.1 Galeopterus variegatus
AAAAAAAAAAAAAAAAAAAAAAAAAAAAAAAAAAAAAAAAAAAAAAGACAAAAAAATAAATAAATAAAAGTAGAGAGTAGAATGGGAGTTACCAGAAGCTGGGGAGGGGTTAGAAGGAGAGCAAAGAAGAGGGAAACGTTGATCAAAAGGTGCAAAGTTTCAGTTAGACTGGAGGAATAAGTTCTAGTGGTCTATTGCACAACAAGGTGGCTGTAGTTAATTATAATGTGTTGCATATTTCAAAATTGCAAAAAAGAGTGGATTTTAAATGTTCTATCATAAAGAAATGATAAGTATGTGAGAAGATAAATATGTTAATTACCCTGATTTGATCATTACACAGTGTGAATGTGTATCAAACATTACTTTGTACCCCATAAATATATATAACTACTATTTGTCAATAAATGAAATTTAAAACTTTTTTTAATAAGGGAAACTACCTCCTTAATTTGAAAGTGCCTCGGAAAAATTGTCATAATATCAATACTTTGCTTTTTGCTTTTGGATAGTCGATTTTGTCCAAAATATTATTATTATTTCACAATACTCATCTAGTCAAAATCTTAAAATATGTGATTGTAGTTCACTGTTTTACTAACACTCTTCAGTATATGTTCACATTAAAACATATCACATTCTAGTTAACAGCAGTACATCAATATAGAATTGGAATGAAGTAGGCAATAGAGCACATGTGCAAGGGGAGTGCTTGCTAAGGATTTTTTTGTGAAATCTCATATAAGGTTCAACATGTGTTTAATAGGGTTGTAATTTTTTTTTACATTTTTAGTGTCTAAGCTTTTTATTTTTCTATTTTTTATTTTTTATTACTTTTATTTATACATATTTATGGGGTATACTGGTAGGGTTGTAATTTTTGATGCAGATATAATTTGACCCACAGACATGTGCTTCCTGTCTCTCCATCTTCCCAATATATTTATTTTGCAATATTTAGTAGACGATTATTCACTTTCTACATTATCATGCACATGTAAATGTTATTCACACCTGTGCTGTGTATTACATAATGATTACATTTCTTTTCCTTCACATATTCTCTTTCTCTGGAGATTATAGTTGTCAATTTTTTTACTTGTTGAAATGCTTTGTATGCTTTTTATAATTCAGATCCTAGTTCCCCCCAAAGTGTATAAATACCCTCTCAATGCATTTAGTACATTAGTTATTCTATCAATTTTATCATTTTGAAGAAACCTCTCCTGAATCCCCTATCTTGGCTGATTGACTTTTTTGGTGACTAAGTGATCCTCTAGGGCAAGGATTGTATTTTTATGTCTTTGAAGCCCTCACTGCCAGCATAGTGACTTGCATATTGTCAGTTTTCAGTAAATTACTTAATAAATGATGACCTTAGTGCAAGAGGAAAGAAACTGGGAAAGAGGCTATGGGACTAAACAACTTACTCTGGAATATTCAAGTCAACTGACCACAGAAAGCTTTTACTATCCCCAGTCTGTAGTGATAAGGCTGTTTCAAGAGAACACAGATCTTCTTCCCAGATCTGTCACTTTGCCTCATCAATCAGTTCAGTTCAGCAACTGGTAACTCCACTCATTTAATTGACATGTTATTTAGGTATCATATAGCAACTGCCCATGACACACTTGTTTGAGTTGACAACTAGAAGATGATTCAATATCTTTCTTGGTTTATGAGACTTCCACTTTACATGAGTAATTAAGGAAGAAACAATCACATAAGCACCATTGCATTATTGTGGTTGGCGAGTACATTTCAATATTCCTGAAGGTGATCGATGCAGATATGATTGGATCTACCAAAATTAAGAGGGAATCTTGTTTCTCTCAACACAGTTGAAAACCATACTATGACTCAAATGTACTAATACCTCAGAAATGCAATTATATGATTTTTTTTTTATGTATTTCATGTTTATGTTTTTTCATCACAACTGCAGAAAATATCATGTTTATATCACAAGTAATACAGTGGAAAAAGCAATGAGCTGATAGAATCTAAAACATGGAGACCCAGCCCTCTGGCTAAATAAAAGCATGGCTAATACCTAATTTCTCTGAGTCTCTGTTTTCTCATAAAAAAAATAACAATAATGCCCTAACTTCCAGGGTTTCTTTGATCATATGAAGAGACAAAGAGTATGATAAAAATTTATAAAACTTAATGCACATTGAAAGCATAAAATATCCTTTCATTAGATATTTTAGATAGAACCATGAGACAAAGATTTACAATAAACATGGAAAAATAATAAAAGAACATAGACAGTGAAATACTGCTGAGTGGCAGTAAATGCTCATGGTTAAAGATCATGGAATCTGGAGTCAATCTACCCTGGTTCAAATCCCAGCTGTACCACATTTTGGCTGAGTGACTACAGATTATTTGCATATCCTCATTTTTCTCAGTTTTCTTATATGTAAAACAGGAATAATAATAATAATAGTGCCCATCCCATAGGGATGTAAGTAAAATGAGTGTGTAAAGCATTGTAGCCCAATGCTTAGCTTATGGTAACCATATAGTAAAAATCAGATATTTTCCATTTGTATTGATGAATACTAAGAAAAACTGGTATTAGAATTCAATTTACCTTAATTCTTCTGATAAAATCTATAATATTCTATGGGGCTATTATACAGTTGTGGGGAAACACACAAATATTCCATTTAAACCATTGATGTTACATTATAAAATCAGAATTTTAAAAACTTCAGAGGATATTTAATCTAACAACCTCATTTTGCAGATAAGAAAACTGAGGCACAGAGAATACATCCACTTGATTAAAACCACTTATTAGTGGCATTTACAGTAGAATCCAGGGCCTCCAACATCTGAGTACCTAAGATTGCTGGCTTCTGGATAACATCAGTTATTTCTAAAACGTACCCAAAACAAATGATCTTCTAAGTCATAAGAATTACTAGTATGTACCTGCCTTAGCAGTAGGTGGACCTTTTGTGCACTTTCTTCTCAATGAATTTGTTCACTAGAGTATAAAAGAATGTTTCAAACTATCATATTTACACACACAATATGCTTTATAAGTGTGCATATGGGAAGATAAAAATTCACATTTTTCAACAGCTATCTGTAGCCACTTACTAGAAGTCGAGATGCCTTGATAGATTCAAACAACCCATAATGTATTTTCAATTAGCTGCCGCAACTTCAGGTTAAATTTCTTTGGCATGGCTACTTCATATGTGAGGATGTGCACTCCTGTCAGGAGGCACAGTCAGGCCTCAGGCATTCACATCCCCTCCCATAGACACCAAAATTTGTGGATAATCAAGTCCATGATAGACAATGGCCTAGTATTTGCATATAACCTATGCACATTCTCCTGTTTACTTTAAATCATCTCTACATTATATATAAAATGCCTAATACTGTGTAAATGGTATGTAAATAGTTGTTATACTGTATTGGTTTTTATTTATATTATTTTTTATTGTTGCATTGTTATTTTTAATTAATTTATTTATTTTTCAAATAATTTTAGCCACTGTTGTTTGAATCTGCTGATATGGAACACAGAGGGCCGACTATTCCTCCTCACTGGAGTATTCATGTCCACCTATGAAGTAGCCTTGACAGATACATTGAACCTGAATTTCATAAAACATCCATATCTAACTACAAATATCCATGGATACGGAAGGCCAACTATAAACAGAAGCATCATTAGGACATACATATGTGTGTATATACACATATATGTGCACATATCTAGTAGATACCTCATCCAGGTGGGTGAAAGGTACTAACTAAAAACAAATAAAGAAAAACCTAAAATTAAAGTATAGGTTAAATTCCTCTACTTATACACCAAGGATTGAGGAAAAAATTTTCCACCAACATCTGCCAAATATTTTGTGGCACAGTGCATGTATCTGTAATAGAACATGGAAAAAAGATGCCAGTATTATTTCTATTTTGAGGACCAAGTAAGAGGAAACTGCAAGATGCAGTGATATTTATATTTGAGACCTTGTATCCTGTGTGCTAGGTTTGGTTTATGTAGAAAAAATAATTTTTGTGAGTATAGGGAAGTAGAAAGAGTAGAGGGAAAACACAATTTTCTGAAGTAGATTATAGCATTTTCTTTTCAAGAAGAAAGATTGGTTTCTTGGGTGCCTAGGTTGGTATAAAAATGAATCCTCTGAAAAGGGATGATAAACTAGCTGAATTTTAGGCATGTGGTTCCTTCAAAACTTCTAACTTCATATAATCAGTTCAACAAAAATAAAATTGTCATAGTTTCTTATTGTTTGTCATGTTAAGGCTGGATAATTGGCATCCTATTGTTTGTACAGGACAAAATATTACAGGAAGAACACCATGTGACTTGGGTACCTCTGGGTTCTCGTGGGAACAAGAAGGTTCTTAGCAAGAGGGGAAAAATATTCAAACAGCATAACCACAAACTCACTAATGGCCATTCTCTGCTTAAAAGTGGAAATTAAGGGAATTTTATACGCTTGGTTCTTTTTACAAAAACATTTATTTTTCAAAAGTAAAGCAGGGAAAGAAGAATATTTGTTGCAAATATTTTCGTCGTTTTTGCCTTGATATAAGAGGTTGCAGTGTTCGGGGCAAAATGTAGTTAAAGCTATGTAATTTGTAATCTGTTCTGCTTTATTTTTGTATATTTTATGTCTCTTTCTGTATTTCTGACTCTCTGGCTTCTCTCTTTCACTTATAAGGATGCTTCTGATTACATTGGGCCTACCTGGATAATCCAAAATAATCTTCCCATCAGAAGGTGCTTAACTTAATCACATCTGCAAAGTTAAGTAAAATGTTTACAAGCTCTGGAAATCAGGATGTGGCAGGGGGCCATTATTCTGCCTATCACAAGTACTTAATATATGCTGGGCACTCTTCTAAATTCTTCACAAGTATTAATTTAGCTAATTTGCACAACAGCAGATTAGGTAGTAAGATAAGTGGTATGATTATTTCCATTTTATAGATGAGGAAATTGAGGTACAGAAGATTGTACTTCTAGAAAATGGTGGAGCTGATAAGTATACCTACCCAAGCTCAAGAACCCAATCTTTAACCATGTAAACCACACTGCCTCTTTGAGAATAAAAATAGCATGGGAAATTGAAAGATGTGGATATTTCCCAACCCCACTGTTATGGTTTGAATGTGTCCCCGAAAAGTTCATGTGTTGGAAACTTGTTTGCCATTATGGCAATATTAAGAGGTGGGGCCTTTGGGAGGTGAATGGGTCATGAGGGCTCTGCCCTCATGAAACAATTAATGTCATTATGGTAAGAGTAGGTTAGTTACTGCTGGAGTTCAGCTCCCTTTTCCTCTCTGTTTTGTATGCATACTCACTTTCACCTTCTGCCCTTCTGCTGTGGGTTGATCTTTACACAACACTAGCACCATGTTCTTGGACTTTCCAGCCTCCAGAACCATGAGCAGAATAAGTTTTTCTTTATAACTTACCAGTCTGTGGTATTCTATTACAGTAGCACAAAACAGACTAAGACACCCAATTGAACCAATAATTTTGAACACTCCAAATATACCATTTGTGAGCCCTGAGACTAGAAATGAGACTTGCTGTTCTGATTCACAGTCGATTATTCAGCATTTAGTTATTAATTGCCCGGAATTGTAATAAATTTTGGGAATGTACTAAATTCCTTCCTTTTAAGGACTTACTTGGAAAAATAAAATGAAAACAGCCAAAAAACATTTGAAAACAATACTACAGTCTATGTACTTAAATGCTAAATGGAATGACGTATTCCTTCAAGTAGTTTTTTAGTAGAGTTTAAGAGACACATAGCACCGTCAATGTTTAAAGTGCTCCAAAGAAAAGGGAAATAGGAGAATCAGGGCAATCCAAACATGGGCAATCTACAGAGTGAATATCCATGTCTAGGTAGCTGTTATGTTTATTCATTCTTAACTTTTATCACAGACCAAGTTATTCTGTAGCCAAATTAGTTTCATTGATAATGATAAATGAGAATAGCTCAAGCATATCTCGATGGTTTTGACTGCTTCCAGACCTAATTATTTTCAAACAAACTCCTTTGTCTAAGAGAATAATAAATTCATTTTATTGTCATTCATCACAAAGTGTTCATGGGGACAAAGAATATTGTGTCACCACATATAAGACCAGACACTGAAGTTACTGGCAACATATGAGTTTCATATGCTACAGTAAATGATGAAGAAGCAGATGGTAGATTGAACCAGACTATTTGGAGTTTGGGGGAAGGTGGGGAGAAATGGAGAGCACTTTTATTAACTAACCTGATCTTACAAGAGCTGAAATTCTTGAAAATAAGGGATAATTTGTCCTGAAGTTCTCAGAAATAAATTATGTTAAATTAGGCTTAAATGCAGATGATAGAATCTGTGCGTCTATACACTCTGAAGTAATTAGATATTCTTCATTAACACTTCCAATACTCAGTATGAATAACGTGGGTATTAGTCATGCCATTGCATTTTGAGCTCTCTTTTTTTTCTTTTTGCCTTCTTTAATTATGAAATTACAAACATTTGCTTCGATTTTATTTCAATCTCTTCTTAGCCCTGAACTAAACAGCTAAATAGCACTGAGTGACTCTGATCTATGCCGTATGGAGAAGAACCACTTAACCACTTAACATCTGCCTAAATTCCTGACCCACAACATCATGAGATAACAATAAAATGTCTGCCAGTGTAAACCACTAAGATTTGAGGTATTACATAATAGATGAAATAAATCACACAAGAGATAACCAGAACACCAGATCTATCACTTCTCAACATGCAGAATCTGTAGACAATCCTGAACACCTCCTTAATTTCTGGTGGCTAACAGTAATTCTCTAGTATGGTGTTCGACTAATTGCTGGAACGAACCCCCAAATCTCACTGACTTAACACAATAAAGATTTATTTCTCCTTTACATCACAGCTCAATAAAGTTCTGCAGAAGTATCTCTACAGCACAATCTGTTAGGCACTCTAGGCTCTTTTTACCTCATGGTTCTGCAATTTCCTAGGTCTTGGAATCCTTTACAGACCTTCTGGATTTGGACGGCAGATACGGGAACAGAGGAAGGGTGGCACACAGAGCACGAGGTTTTGATGGCTAAGCCTATAGGTGGCTTACCTCACTCTGCCTACTTTCTAATGACCAGAATACAGACATATGCTGTACCAAATACAGGAAGTTAAAAAATCAAAATAAACTAAAAACAGTTTAGCTTTTTGCCTAGGATGAAAAGGAAACAGAGTTTTATAAACATCTAATAGTCTCTGGCACATATAGTGTGTTAGCATGAAATGGCATTGTTTCCTGATGTGATTGTCTAATTTGCCACTCTGCAAGAAAGCCCAGTGCAGAGCAGGGTACTTTTCGTGTATATATAGGAAATACTCTATCACTATATGACCCGTTCCCCAGGCACTTCTTGTCTCCCTCACTACAAATCCCAGGAGATATGATCATTACATCTTTTCCTGTCCACCATGCTACCTACTTAGATGTAAAGTCTTCAAATAGAAAGAAAAAGAAAAAAGCTTATGTGGTCAGGGAGGTGGTGTGAAAACCAGGCAGGACTCTGGCCATCTCAGAAGTCAACTACCTGAGTTTCCTTCAGGGGTCAAAGACTGGAATTGAGCCAAAGCCACCTCATGCTATCTTTTAGCACTATATATTTTTTTCTGATTTGGATACTGTGTCAAATCCAACAAAGCTGTAATGTTCAAAGCCCCAAGAGTTGAGACTGTGGTTTTCTCTTTAGTTTTCAGAATTGCTGTTGCTGTTAACACTGGCATATGAGCATGTGTGTGTGTGTGTGGAGAGAGAGAAAGGAGAGAGAGAGAGAGAGAGAATGTGTGTGTGTGTGACTTCATAAGTCTTTAGCTAGAAGTTGAGAGAATTATTCTGTATGACTGGGCTGCCACCATATTAAGTGAAAGTTTCCCTCAAAGTTGTCCTTTTCGAAGTTTATATTTACTGGGTATTTTTTTTTTTTTTCAGTTTTCTGAATACCACTTCCAGTATAAGCTTTAGGTTCAATGTAGTTGTTTAATAATAAACAATTACATCATAGAATTCAAAGCCAGTATTTCCTCAAGACATCATTCTGTTCAATAAAAATGAAATCAAAGACAGGTTTTAGTGCATCTCAGGCATCACTATTTGATGCAGGTGCTATTTACCAATGAGTTGTACTGCAGCCTCAAAGACCTTCTCAACTCATCCTTTTGGGCAGCCTTCACTAATTAGTGTGGGCATGTGATAAGAAACCTGTATGCTGTCACTGAGTTAAAATGATCTCATTTGGCTCCAGTGGTTTGTTCTGTTAACATGCATTTATTAAACAGGTATGATGCGACAGTCACTGTGATCTATGCTGGAGATAAACAGTAAAAAAGAGCATACTCTGTATCATCGAGGAGCCCACAGCCTATGGGAGGAGACAAGTCAACAAAATTACACACAGAGTAGAAGGAACTAGAGTAGCTGTAAACCCAGATGCCGTGGAAGCACCTGGATCAAGCATCCAACATAGCACTCAGGGTCAAGAATGGCCTCTGGAAGGAAACAGAGGCCTGAAGCATAAAGGGCACTGAATCACATGAAGAGCAGGAGCAGAATCATCCAGGTATTCCCTAGACCCCACTTCAGCATTTATCCCATTGCTCTGTTTAACCACTTCCTGGGAAATTCTCTTTCCCAGGGACTTCTGTGCTTAATTCCTCAGGTATGACATGGAAGCACGGATGCCAGAAACATGATTCTCACAGTGACTCACTTGACTTTCAGTGTGGTGTTGAAATTGCAAAGAAATGACATCAACTGGCTGTGGTTCTTACTTGGGAAATCTCCAAAAAGCTTTTTTGCTCTTCTTCTTTCTTTTTATAGAACTCTGCCCTCCGATTTCTCCCTTTGCAAGGCAGTCTTCAGCCCCAGTGGGCTTTTCTGAACTACTCTACTTTTGTCTCATTTAAGCCATGTCTACCCACTAAATCTGGCTTTTATTTGCAAGTCCACAATAAAGACATTTTGGAACATCAAATCAGAAAACCAACTTGTTATCTTATCCTCAGAGTAAAGACTGACTTTGTAATCACTTGGGAAGAGATTTGTTTTAGGGGATATAAATTTTATGTTAATAGTTTCCTCACGGAAATGATCATGGGAAGAGGTTGGAAGAGTCAACAACATACAAAGACATGGAACAATGGATACTGCAAGGATCTACTGCCCTCAAACTTCTTTCCTGTTCCCAACCTCGTTTCTGATTCCTTAACTCAATATTGCTGCTTTTGATTTACCCAGAGTCTGTTCCTAAAATGAATTATACCAGACCTTCACAAAACCTTCGTGCATCAGCTTCTATTAATATTCTAGCTTAGGTATCTCCCAGTTTTGTTTTGTTTTTAACTAGCTACAACTAGCAGAAAAGTGGCCTTGTGAAAATAGAACTCAGGGTAGATATTGCCAGTTAGGAATGGTTTAAAAGGATTTGTGCCTCCTGAGGGAAACATTTCTGGATGGGCATTCACAGTTATACTCTCTGTTAAATATTAGATGTGCAATGGGAAACATGCTGAAATCACAAGTATAAAATAATTGAACTATTAGAGGTTTAGAAGCCAGTAGGACACATAACATGCATGATATTTGAATTAAATATCGCCTCCCCCCCACACGGACTACCAAGAAATACAAGGATAGTTCAAAATTTTCATAGAAAGGTTCTTATTATCTTTTAATTCTATTTTTCAATAAACCTTTTGAAGTACCCTCCTACACTAAGATATGTTCTTTCTACTTAAGCCTGAGGAGAAAAGGGGAGAGGGGGCTAGATCAAGTAACATTTTAAAAAGTTAAAATTTAGTGGTAAGATATTTGATTGTAGCATTTGTTTCTCTAAATCTTGCGCTCAATTTACCCTGTGAAAGTATAGCCTCCTTCAATGTTTATGCATAGGTATTTTAATAAAGCATTACAACGTTATTTATAAAAAGTATAAAAACAAGGACAAACATGCTGCTTATAACTCTCATTTAACTCATCTTTGGGAAGTCTGTTGGTGGGACTAAGAGAATATAGTCAAGTTATTAATGTAAAACTGGTGACAATTTCAATAACTTCAAGTCAGAGGGTCCAAAAATAAGAAAATAACAAAATTTAAAAAGCAATCCTATAAGCCTGAGCTATAAAAAAAATTACAAGTATTTCAAAACATACAATATTTTCACCATGTAAACATACTATAGTAAAATCTCAGTTACCTGAAACTAAACTGCTGGATCCTTCAACTAAAAGGAGTATTTTTACTATTCTACTTTTTAGGAAGGGTGCATGAGAAAGCAAGAAAATGAGACCATATTAGAAGACTCATAAACAAAGCAGATTTCAGCATAAATCTGGAGATGAAAATACATTGAGTCCAGCCTTCTAAGCTTCTGCATGGATAGTGCTCTATGTTAAATCTATAAGCATCAAAGGCAGGGGAGTGACTTAATGCATTTCAAAAGGACCTTGAATAACAGTTTCAAAGCAAAAAGGGGTTTTCCATGTTAGCCACAGCTGACCACAAAATACTATGACTTGCCCCACTTCCTAGCTATTCTGGTTGAGGCTTAATATTCACAGCTGATGGAACATTCTGCCTATTAGTTTGAGCATCCCATCCCATTTGTGGACCACATACCCACTTAGAAATAATCCCAGTCTGCCATTGCTTCTACTGCAGGAGGTCTTCTGATTGTCAACCATCTAGTACAGTGACTCACATCTTAGCAACTCAATGCAGTTTTAAGAAGCTGAGAGCACACAGTGCCAGAACTAGGCAGTGAATTACTGGGCCTATTATCTCCCTGAAATCTAGGTAATGGGATGCCCCTCACACAGGCAAAAGCACATATTCACTCCACACACATCCTATTCACTAAATAGGGGGACCATCACCCTTACACTTTCATTTATATTCAAACCATGCCATTTGGTATATGAGGACTTGTTACTGCCATTTTGTTCCTTTTTTCCTGGTCGTTTTGTTGATCTTTTTTCCAATCGGACTGTCTTCCTCAGTGATGGAATGTTTTTTTCTAGCAGTGTATTTTGATTTCTTGTTATTTGTTTTTAGTATGTCTCTTATACGTTTTTGTGTTATAGTTACTATGAGGCTAACAAAAAACATGTTATAGTTAAAACACATTATTTTATACTAATAACAACTTAACTTTGATATCTAAGAAAAAATATCAAATCCAACTCAACACTTCGGCATCATTCCCCACTTTTTAACAATGTGTTTTTTCAAATTACACCTTTCAACATTGCCTATATCTTATACAGTTGTTGTCTTGTTAGGTTTGTCCTTTAGTCTTCATATACTAAAGTGTAAATGGCTTATTCATCACCCTTATGACATTGAAGTATTCCGAGGTTTTCTGTGAACTTACTTTACTAATGAGTTATATACCTTCAAATATTTTCTTACTGTTCCTTAACACCATCATTTTTTCAGATTGAAGAGCTCCCTTTAGTATTTCTTGTAATGCAGGTCTAGTGTTAACTTTTGTTTGGGCAAGACTTTATTTCTGCTTGGTATTTGAAGGTTAGTTTTTCTGGATAGAGAATTCTTGGGCTGACAGTGTTTTTCCTTCAGCATTCTGAATATATCATCCCATTCTCTTCTGGCCTGTTGAGTTTCTACTGAGAAACCCACTGAGAGACGTATTGGGACTCCATTGAATGCTATGTGTTTCTTTTCTCTTGCTGCTTTCAGTATTCTTTGTCTTTGGTTTTTGATAATTTGATTTTGATGTGCCTTGGGGCATTCCTCCTTGGATTGAATTTGATTGGCAACCTCTGTGCTTCCTATACCTGGAGTCTGTGATCTTTCCCAACACTTGGGAAATTTTCAGCCATTATTTTCTTGAATATGCTTTCTACGTCTCTTCTTTTTTCCTCTCCTTCAGGTATGCCAATTATGCAGAGTTTATTTGGCTTGAGGGGGTCCGTATTTTCTGTATTTCTGTTGCTTTTTTTCTTATCCTTTTTTCTTTTTGCTCCTCTGATTTGATAATTTCATATGTTCTAACTTCAAGCTCACTAATTCTTTCCTCTGTTTGATATAGTCGGCTGCTAGAGCTTCCTATCAAGTTTTTCAGCCTAGATAATGTATTCTTTATTTCTAGAATTTCTATTTGTATTTTTAATGATTCAGTTCCTTTGTCAAGTTTCTCTTTCTGCTCCTAGATTGTTTTCCAGATATCATTTAATCTTCTATCTGTATTTTCTTGTGACTCCCTGAACATCCTTAAGAGGGTTATTCTTAAATCTTTGTCAGATTTCATAAATCTGCTGTACTTCTGGGTCCATTGCTGATGCTTTATTGGTGGCATATGTCTCTGTTCTTTATTGATCTTTGTGTCTTACATTGATGTTTGGGCATTTGAGGAGACTGCTACCTCTTCTAGGTTTTATAGGTGTTCTTTGGTGCTGTTAGACCTTTACTGATTAATATCAGAGCTTTGTCTCTGGTCTATGGTTTTTGTTAATTCCAAAATTGGGGGAACTTTCTGTGGGGACCAACACTGGAGGTCTGTGATTGTGCCAAATTGCTGCTCTTTTGTTGAATCTATGGGGAAGGCATTCTGTGCAGACCGGATTTTAATTGTTGGCTTTTGAGTCACTTCTAAGTCTTATGAGATCACATAAACCTGGACTGTGTGGAAATTCTAGCCTGGGACTGAGTCTTCCCAGTAAACTGTGCCCCCTGCTGTTCTACCGGCCTGACCAGTCTCCACTGAGTGGGCCCATGCTGATAGGAAGGCAGATCAGCTGCCCACTCTGCACCCCAACATTTTCCTGGTAGGTCAGCCTCCCTCCTGCATTCCAAAAGCTAGCCATGGGGTGGGCTCTTCACAGGTCCCTCACTATAACATGCTGGCCCCTGGGTGGTTCCCTTCTTCAGTTGGCTGTGGCCCTTGCTCCTATGTGGATCCATGGGAAATCTGTTAGTGGTCTCACTGGCGTGGGGTCTGGTATGGTACACTGTGAGGCCCTCTTCTCCCTTGCAGACTCCAGGTAACTTCATTCAAAGGGGTCAACTGCGGCTTTTCCTGGCTGCTGCTCCATGTGCTACACCTTTTTCCTGCCTCTCACGGGGCCAGCCCAGATACATCCAGGGCTTGAGACAGAGTGGTTTCTTCTTCCCATCACCATGGCTTATCCTACCTTCAAGAACTCTGCAGGTCTCTTCCTCTTCCCTTAAGCTTGAGCGGTTCCAGGTTGTCAGTCTTTGCTTTTTAATAGTTGTAAATTTAATAGTTGTAAATTGGTCAATGTGGTACAGCGTGATGCTGGAGACTGTTCCTCCATCTTGATGATGTCACTCTCCAAACCATGCAATTTGGATAATTTTGACTTCTCTGGTTTTATACTCTCAAATCCTAGATTCACTTTATATCTTCTGTTTGAAAATTACATTTTATTAAATATGTGTCCAGAGGTTGAGTTGTCAGTTTTATTTTCTCTCCCCCAAGTTCTTGTGTCATGCCCACAGTTAAGTCTCAGGTACACCTGGGAAAGCTTAACTCCATTCCTGAGTCATGTTGTTCAGTAACCAACAAATGTCTGCCATCCCAAGAAGCTCATTCCTCTCATTTTCCTTCTCTTTCTAAGGACACCAGGATGAGAGGAGTAGGGTTATCTGATCCAGAAATATTTGTAACAAATACTTACATTGTAGGACTCATTGAACACATATAATATAGTAACAATCTGGAAGAATATTTAGCTGAACACAAACACACACTCTTCTATTTTAGTTTGATATAGAGAAGCTAGTACTCAAATTAGGAGATCAAGGTTAAAAGTTGTAAATCTGTGTAACCTTGGATTTGGGAACGTCATAGACCTTCTGCTACTGGGTCGCATGATCACAAAGAACTCCAAGAAGAGAGAAAATCTCTAAGATCAACATCAAGAAACAGAGACATCAGAACCAAGAAATGATGCAGAGGAGATCTTGAATATTCATTTCAATGGGATGACTTTTTCATTGGTTATGAATATTCATCAGATACAAAGCTGATTGTTACCCCTTGTGCCCAAGATGTGAAAGCTAGATCCATACTGGCAGCGTGCACATTACCGCAAATTGCCATTACACCCCATTATCCCCAACCTCCCCCCCTCTCCCCTTTTCCCCACCACTCCACTTTGTATCCCAAGGTATGTTCTCTCCCTCTGCAAGTCCAGTGCACCACTGTGGTCTTTCTTTCCTTCCTTCTATCACTTTTAGCTCCCACTTATAAGTGAGTACATGCGCTATATGTGAGTACAGTGCTCTTGGGCTCGTGGCCATAAAGTCTTTGCCCAGACCTAGCTCCTGAAGTGTTTCACCTATATTTTCCCTTAGTAATTTTACAGTTTCAGGTCTTATACTTAAGTCTTTAATTTATTTTGAGTTGATTTTAGTATATGGTGAGAGGTACATATCGAGTCTCATTCTTCTGCATATGGATATCAGATTTTCCCAGCACCACTTGTTGAAGAGGCAGTCTTTTCTTCAATGTAGATTTTGTTGCCTTTGTCCAATATCAGATGGCTATAAGCCTAAGAGGGTGATATCCAGGTTCTCAATTCTGCTCCACTGGTCTGAGTGTCTATTTTTATGTCAGTACCATGCTGTTTTGGTTACAATAGCTTTGTATTATAATTTGAAGTCAGGTAGCGTTATACCTCTGGCTTTATTTATTTCTTTATTTTTCTGCTCAGGATTGCTTTGGTTATTCAGGGTCTTTTGTTCTTCCATATGAAAGGTAAGATTGTTTTTTGCATTTCTGTGAAGAATGTCATTGGTATTTTGATGGAGATTGCACTGAATCTGTAGATTGTTTGGGTAGTACAGACATTTTCAATGTTAATTTTTTCAAACCAAGAGCATGGTATATCTTTCCATCTTTTTGAGTCTGAATTTCTTTCAGTAGTGGTTTGTAGTTCTCATAGTACATGTCTTTCACCTCCTTGGTTAAATTGATCCTTAGATATTTTATTTTTTGTGTGACAACTGTAAATGGGCATACTTTCTTTATTTCTCTTTCTGTTAGTTCATTATTTGATTATATAAGTGCAACTGATTTGGGGGCATTTATTTTGTATCCTGGAATGTTACTGAAGTGATTAACCAGCTCTAGGAGTTTTTTGATAGAATCTTTAGGTTTTTCTCTATATAGTTTCATGTCATCTGCAAATAGAGACAGTTTGACTTTGTCTTTTCCAATCTTCATTCCCTTTATTTCTTTCTCTTGCCTTATTGCTCTGGCTAGTACCTCCAGTACTATGTTAAATAGAAGTGGTGAGAATGGGCATTCTTGTCCTGCTCCTCTTCTTAAGGGAAAAGCCCTCAGTTTTTCCCCATTCAGAATGATACTGACAGTGTCTTATCATAGATGGCTTTTATTATGGTGAGATACTTTCCTTCTATACCTAATTTGTTGAGAGTCTTTTTCATGAAGCGATGTTGAATTTTGTGAAGTGATTTTCAGCATCTATTGAGATAATCATATGGTCTTTGTCCTTGAGTTTGTTGATGTGATGTATCACATTTATTGACTTTCATATGTTGAACAATCTTTGCATCCCTGAGATGAATCCCACTTGATTATGGTGTATAATTTTATTAATGTATTGCTATATTCTGATTGCTAATATTTTGGTGAGGATTTTTCTATGTATGTTCATCATGGGTATTGATCTATAATTTTCTTTTTTGTGTGTGTCTTTACCTGGTTTTGGTATCAGAATCATGTTGTCCTCATAGAATGAGTTTGGGAGAGTAGCTTCTGTTTCAATTGTATGGAATAGTTTGAGGAGAATTAGTATTAACTCCTCTTTAAAAGTTTGATAGAATTCAGCTGTAAAGACTTCTGGACATGGACTTTTCTTTGTAGGAAGATTGCTGACTACTGCTTCAACCTCATTGCTTGTTATTGGTCTCTTCAGGTTTTCTATCTATTCTTGGTTCAGTTTGGGTAGTTTCTGTGTGTCTAGAAACTTATCCATATCTTCCAGATTTTCATATTTGTGGTCATATAGTTATTTATAATAGTCTCTGATGATTTTTTGTATTTCTATATTATGGAATGTAATGTCTCCCTTATCACTTCTGATTTTGTCACTTGGGTCTTCTCTCTTCCTATTTTTCTTAATCTAGCTAATGGTTTCTCTATTTTACTTGTCTTCTTGAAAAACCATATTTTGGTTCATTGATCTTTTCTAATGTTTTTCAGTCTCTATTTCATTTAGCTCTGCTCCTATCTTGATTATTTCTTCCTGTCTACTACCTTTAAGTTTGGATCATTGTTGTTTTTCAAGTTCTTTGAGGAATGGTTTTAGGTCATTTATTTGAAGTCTTTCCAATCTTTTATGTAAGAATTTAGTGCAATAAATTTGCCTCTTACTGCTGCTTTTGCAGTATCCCACAGGTTTTAGTATGATTTATCTTTATTTTCATTAGTTTGAAGAAATTTTTGATTCCCTGCTTAATTTATTCTTGGACCAACAGGTCATTCAGGAGCCTATTGTTTAGTTTCCATGTACTTGTACAGTTTGCAGAGTTTTGCATATTAATAATTTCCTGTTTTAGTCCATTGTGATCTGAAAAGATACTTGGAATGATTTCAATATTTTTAAATTTGCTGAGACTAGATTTGTGACCTAATATGTGGTCTATCCTAGAAAATGTTCCATGAACTGATGAGAAGAAAGTATATTTGTAAAGTATGTCTAAAGCAAATGTACTTCACAAGGCCTGGTTTTCCAAAGCCTTGCAGTTTCAAGTATTTACCTTACAAAAAACAGGAAATTTTCCCCAGGCTATATAGTCTCTGTTGTAAGATAAAGAGTTGTAACACAGCAAGGCTGCTGGTTCAAAGACAGATGAGTTACTGATTGATATATAAAGATACTGGGAAGCCACTGTAAGGAGAAGGAATGGTTTGCTAAGAACAAGCTTTTGTTGGTGGATCACTTAATTGCTTATAGAATGTCATCCGGCTTGTTTTTACTGAACGTTACTGGCTTCTATTGTTAAAACTTGTAAAAACTATAACCCCACCTGTTTCTCTTCCTGTAACTTTGTGGTCTGGAGAATAAATGCCGGAAGAGAACTCCAATTCGTGGTTGATTTCCCAAATGGAAGGAATGCCTTGCTATTGAGGGTTCTGGAATTAACCCCTTTTTTAGGCTTCTCACTGCTCAGAAGAGATGGGCTTTGAGTAATCTTTGGTGGCTTCATCACCCAGGGGAAAAGAGGCAACAATTTCATGGTAGGCAAAGCAACATATATTTTTTAGTTGTTGGGTGAAATGTTCTGTATATATCTGCCAGGTCAAGTTGGTCTAAGGTGTAGATTAAATCCTGTCTCTTTGTTGATTTGTTGCCGGGAAACCTGTCCCATACTGAGAGAGGGCTGTTCTGATTACTCACTATTAAATTAGGGCCTATTCCTTTCTTTAGGTCTAAGAATGTTTGCTTTATAATATTCCAGTACTGGGTGCCTATATATTTATGTTCATTATGTCTTGTTGCTGGATAGATCCTTTTATCATTAAATAATGGCCTTATCTCTTTTTATGTTTTTCACTTAAAGTCTATTTTGTCTGACATAAGAATAGCTACTCCTGCTCATTTTTGGTTTCCATTTGCATGGTATATTTTCTTCCATCCCTTCACTTTTAGTCAGTATGTGTCTCTACAGGTGATATGGGTCTCTTGGAGACAGCATGTGCTTGGGTCTAGCTTATTAATCCAATCAGTCTGTCTGTGTCTTTTGAATGGGGAGTTTAATCCATTCATAGATAGACTAGGTATTGACAAGTATTGTTTAATTTTTGTCATTTAATTTCTTTTTGTTTACCTGATTTAAATATCTTTGTATCATTACCTCCCCTTTTATTTCTCAAATGTTATCTGTTATCTGTAATTGTTTGAGGAAACTCCATATCATTTTCCATAAAGGCTGCACCATTTTGCAGTCCTACCAACAGTGTATGAGAGTTCCACTTTCTTCACACCTTCACCAGCATTTATCATTCTCAGTCTTTTGGATATTAGCCATCCTAACTGGAGTGAGATGGTATCTCAGTGTGGTTTTGATTTGCATTTCCAAAATGCTGAGTGATGTTGAGCATTTTTTCATGTGTCTTTTTGCCATTCATATACCTTTCTTTGATAAATGCCTTTTCAGCTCCCTTACCCATTTTTTAATTGGGTGATTTGGTTTGTTTTACTGCAAAGTTGTTTCAGTTCCTTCCATATTCTGGATATTAATCCTTTGTCAGATGTATATTTTGCAAATATTTTCTCCCCCTCTGTTGGTTGTCTTTTCTCTCTGTTGATTGTTTCTTTTGCTGTGCAGAAGCCTTTCAGTTTGATATAATCCCATTTCATTATTTTTCCTTTGGTTGCCTGTGCTTTTGCGGTCATATACATGAAGTCTGTAACCACTCCTCTTTCCTGAAGTTTTTCTCCTAAGTTTTCTTTAAGGAGATTTGTTGTTTCAGGATGTATATTTAATTCTTTAATCCGTTTTGAGTTGATTTTGGTACATGGTGAGAGTTATGGGTCTAGTTTCATTCTCCTACATATGAATATCCAGTTTTCCCAGCACCATGTGCTGGAGAGGTAGTCTATCCCCTTTGTGTAGACATTGTGCCTTTGTCAAAAATTAGATGGCTATAGGTGTATTGGTAGATATCTGGGTTCTCTACTCTATTCCATTGATCCATGTCTCTGTTTTTATGCTAGTACCATGATGTTTTGGTTACTATAGCTTTTTAGTATAGTTTAAAGTCAGGTAGTGTTATGCTTCCAGCTTTATTATTTTTTGCTCAGGATTGCTTTGGCTATGTGTGGTCTTTTGTTATTCCATATAAATGTCTGGATAGCTTTTTCCATTTCAGAGAAAAATGTCATTGGAATTTTGATTGGGATTGCATTGAATCTGTAGATCACTTTGAGTAATATGGAAATTTTCAAAATGTTAATTCTTCTGATCCAAGAGCATGGGATATCTTTTTCCATCTTCTTGTGTCCTCTTTAATTTCTTTCAATTTGTGGCTTATAGTTCTCTTCATAGAGATTTTCCACATCCTTGGTTAACTTTGTTCCTAAGTGTTTTATTTTTTTGGTGGCTATTGTAAATGGGCTAGCTTTCTTGATTTCTTGTTCTGCATGTTCCCTGTTGGAGTGTAGAAATGCTACTGATTTTTCTGTGTTGATTTTTTATCCTGCAACATTGCTGAAATCATTTATCAACTCTAAATTTTTTTGAAGAGTATTTAGGCTGTCCAATATATAGGATCATATCATGCACAAACAGGGACAGTTTGACTTCATCTTTTCCAATCTGGATGTCCTTTATTTCCTTCTCTTCTCTGATTCCTCTGGCTAGTACTTCCAACACTATGTTGAATAGGAGTGGTGAGAGTGGGCATCCTTGTATATAGTTCCTGTTCTTAAGGGAAAAGCTCAGGATAATATTGGCAGTGGGATTTTCATATATGACTTTAATTGTGTTGAGATACTTTCCATCTATACATAACTTGTAGACTCTTTATCATGAATGAATGTTGAATTTTCTCAAATGCTTTTTCAATGTCTATAGAGATGATGAGATGGTTTTTGTCTTTGCTTCTATTTATGTGATGTATCACATTTATTGATTTGCATATGTTGAACCAAACTTGCATTACTGAAAAGTATCTCACTTGGTCATGGTGTATAATTTTCTGTATATGTTACTGTATTCTGTTAGCTAGCATTTTATTGAGGACTTTTGCTTCTATGTTCATCAAGGATATTGGACTGTAGTTTTCTATTTTTGAAGTATCTTTGTCTGGTTTGGTATCTGGGTGATGTTTGCCTCATAGAATGAGTTTGGGAGAATGGCCTCTGTTTCAATCTTTTGGAAAAGTTTGTAGAGAATTGGTATTAATTCCTCTCTGAAGGTTTGGTAGAATTCTGCAGTGAGCCCATCCAGTCCTGGGCTTTTCTTTGTTGGGAGCCTTCTGGTAATAGCTTCAATCACTTTTATTGTTATCGGTCTGTTCAGATTGTCTATATCTTCTTGGCTTAATTTTGGTAATTTATATGTGTGCAGAGATACATCCATTTCTGCCAGATACTCAAATTTGTTGGCATACACTTGTTTATAGTCATCTCTAATGATTCCTTGTATTTCTGACATATCAGTTTTAATATCATGTTTTTCATTTATAATTTTTTATTGCGGTCTTCACCTTTCATTTCTTAGTTAGCCTTGCTAAACATTTGTCAATTTTATTTATCTTTAAAAAAACAACTTTTTGTGTCATTGATCTTTTGTATCATTTTTCAGGTTTCTATTTCATTTAGTTCTGCTCTGATCTTAATTACTTCTTTCCATCTACTAACTTTGGGTTTGTATTGTTCTTTTTTTTGAGTTCCTTAAGGTGAAGTGTTAGGTTGTTTATTTGCCATCTTTCCATTTTTCTGAAGTAAGCATTTAATGTGTTAAATTTCCCCAATTGTACTGCTGTTGCAGTATCCCACAGGTTTTGGTATGATGTGCCATTATTTTCATTAGTTTCAATAAATTTTTTGATATCCTGTTAAATTTCTTCTTGGACCCATATGTCATTAAGTAGAATGCTATTTAATGTCTATGTCTTTATATAGTTTCCAGAGTTTTGTTTGTTATTGATTTCTAATTTCAATCCATTGTGATCTGAAATAATACATGGAATAATCCCAACTTTTTTGAATTTTTTGAGACTTGCTTTGTGACCTAACATATGGTCCATCCTGGAGAATGTTCCATGTGCTGATGAGAAGAATGAATATTGTGAGGTTGTTGGATTAACATTCTGTAGGTATCTGCCAAGTCCAATTGGTAGAAAGTGTTGTTTAGATGTTTAGAATTTGTGTTTCTCTATTGATTTTTTGCCTAGATGATCTGTCCAATATTGAGAGTGGCGTGTTTAGGTCCCCTGCTATTAATGGTGTTAGTGTCTATCTCATTCTTTAGATCTAACAGTGCTTGCTTTATAAATCTGGCTGCTCCAATGTTGGGTGTATATATATTTACAATTGTTATGTCTTCTTGATAGATAGATCATTTTATCATTACATAGTGGCCTTCTTTGTCTCTTTTTATGGTTTTTCATTTGAAGTCTGTTTTATCTGACATAAGAATAGTTAATCCAGCTCAGTTTTTCATTTCTATCTGCATGGTATATCTTTTTCCATCCTTTCACTTTTAGTCTATGTGTGTCTTTACAGGTGAGGTGAGTCTTTTGAAGGCAGCATATTGTTGGGTGCATCTTTTTAATCCAGTCAGTCAGTCCAGGTCTTTTAGTGGGGAATTTAGTCCTTTTACATTTAGAGTTGTTATTGAAAGGTATTGATTTATTTCTATTGATTTATTTATTGATTGATTTTTCTTTAGATGTCTTAAGTATCTTATGTTCCTTTCTTTCTGATTTTCTATTTCTCTTCTGTGTTTGTTGGTTTCCTGGGATGACAAATAAACTATTTTTTTCTTTATTGTTAGCTTTTTGCTTTACTGATAAGTTTTGTTCTTTCCTGGGTATTCATGGCAATGATGGTTGTTTTTCAGGTATCAAACCCAGTACTCCATTGAGAATTTCTTGTAAAGATGGTCATGTGGTAGCGAACTCCCATAGTTTTTGTTTATCTGAGAAATATACTATTTGTCCTTCATTTCAGATGGATAGCCTTGCTGGGTAAAGTATTCTTGGCTGGCAATTTTTGTCCTTTAATATTTTGAATATATCATCCCATTCCTTTCTGGCTTTTAGGGTTTCTGATGAAAAGTCTGATGTCAGTCTGATTGGGGCTCCCTTATAGGTCACTTGCTGCTTCTCTCTTGCAGATTTTAGGATTCTCTCTTTGTCTTTGAGTTTTGCCAGTTTGACTATAACATGTTTTGGAGAGGACCTTTTTGGGTTGAATATATTTGGGGATCTTTGGACCTCCTGAATCTGAAAATCTGTGACTTTCCCTATACCTGGGAAGTTTTCTGCTATTGTTTCATTGGATATGTTTTCAATGTCATTTCCTTTTCTTTCCCTTCTGGAATACCCATGATTTGGATATTTGAGCCCTTAAGGTTGTCTGTTATCTTTCTTAGATTTTCTTCAATTTTTTTGATTCTTTTTTCTGGTCCACCTGTGTTAATTCAAACAGCCTGTCTTCAAGGTTAGAAATTTTCCCTTCTGCTTGTTCTAGCCTGTTGGTTAGACTCTCTGTTTTGTTTTGTATTTCATTGTATGAATCTTTCAGGTCCACAAGCTCTGCTACATTCTTTTTCAGGGCACTGATTTCTTTGTACATTTCTTCTTTCAGGTCCTATATATTTTTTCTCATTTCATTGTGTTGTCTAATTGAATTTTCTTGTATCTCATTTAGTTTCCTTAGAATTGTTGCTTGAAATTCCTGGTCAGTCATTTCAATGGCTTCCTGTTTTATAGGATCTAGAGCATGAGAGTTACTGCTTTCCTTTGGTAGTGATGTACTTTCCTGATTTTTCCATATTTCTTTCCTTTGATGTTCAGTCAGTGTGGTGGGGGGTATCATGGTCCACTCATTCCACCCTGATGTCTAGTCTGTATCTTGTAGGGACTGTCAAATCTGAGCAGCAGGGACTAGCCTGGGCTGGGGGTCCCACAGCACCTGCCTGTTCTGGAATGGCTTGCTCAAGGCCTGTGGGCCTCATGGCTCTCAGGCCTCTCTGGGTGGCAGGGACTGGCCCGGGCTGG
Organism: Galeopterus variegatus; assembly: GCF_000696425.1. Classification (NCBI taxonomy): domain Eukaryota; kingdom Metazoa; phylum Chordata; class Mammalia; order Dermoptera; family Cynocephalidae; genus Galeopterus; species Galeopterus variegatus. The sequence goes on from NW_007726751.1 coordinate 356,834, forward strand.
GGGTACTACCATGCCTGCCTTTTCTAGCACAGTTCACTTGGAACATTTGGGCCCAGCAGCTCTCCAGCCTCTGGGTGGTGGGGACTGGTCTGGCCTGAGGGTCCCATGGTGCCTACCTGTTCTGTTGTGGCTGACTCTGGGTCTATGGGCCTCGAGGCTCCCAGGCCTCCATGGGCAGCAGGGCCTGGCCTGGGCCAGGGGTCCCATGGCACCTGCCTGCTCTGGTGCAGCTGACTTGGGGGGTGGGGGCCTGGCAATTCTCTGGGCAGCAGTGACTGGTCTGAGCTGTGGGTCGCATGGCACCTGGGTGTTCTGGTGCAGATGACTTGGGACTTGTGGGCCTGGTGGCTCTCAGGCCTCTCTAGGCAGTCGGGACTCACCTGGATTGAAGGTCCTGTGGCTCCTGCCTCTTCTGGTGTGGCTGACTTGGGGCGGATGGGCCTGGCAGCTCTCAGGCTTCTCTGGGTTGTGGGCACTGGCCTGGGCTTGGGGTCCCACAGTACATGGCTCCTGCCTGTTCCAGCACAGCTCTCAGGCCTCCTGTTGTTGCTTTTTAATAGTTGCAAATTGGTTGATTTGTGGGAGAGAGTGACTCTAGGAATCTTCTACTCTGCCATCTTGGCTGGAACTCCTTGGGGAGGATATTTTTGGATTAAATCTGTTTGAGGACCTTTGAGCTTCCTGGATCTGGAGGTCTGTTTCTCTCTATATACCTGGGAAATTTTCTGTTGCTATTTCCTTGAATAGGTTTTCAATACCTTTCCTTTTCTCCTCCCCTTCTGGAATACCCACAATTCAGATGTTAGAGTGTTTGAGGTTGTCTGCTATATGTCTTAGATTTTCCTCATTATTTTTAATTCCTTTTTCTTTCTTTCTTTTTTTTTTTTTTTTCTTCTTTTTCTCTGCCTGGGTTATTTCGAAAAGACCACCTTTGAGATCTGAAATTCTTTCTTCTGCTTTCTCTACCCTGCTGCTCAAGGTCTCTGCTGTGTTTTTTTATTTCACTGAGTGATTCTTTCATTTCTAGGAGTTCTGCTGCATTATTTTTTAAAGTACTAATCTCTTTGTAAATTTTCTCCTTTATATTCTGGATATTTTTTCTTGTTTCATTGTGTTCTCTAATGAAGTCTTCTTTTATTTCTTCAAGTTTTCTTAAGATCATTACTCAGAATCTTTTTCAGACATTTCAAGGATTCCCTGTTCGAGGGAGTCTGAAATATGAGCATTACTGTATTTTTTCAGTGGTGTCATAACTTCTTGTTTATTTGTAGTTCTAGTATTTTTTCGTTGATGTTTGGTCATTTGGTAGAGGGTTTGCTTCTCCTATTACACTGAGGTTGGCTATGAGGAAAAAGATTTCTTCCTGTATTTGCAGGCTTTTCTGGTTACTCTTCTTATATCAGTGTAGTCGAGTGAGCAGTAGTTTACCCGTAGAGTGGCCCTGGCTGCTACTGTAGTGGTGAATTGTCCTTGCTTGACAGTAGGTATGATAGTGGCTATATTATACCACCTTGGGTCCTGATCCAGAATCTGTGGCCAAAGAATGAGCCCCCAGCACCATGCAGGTCTTGGCTCACCTCAGTGGGGCACACCGGGGCTGCTGGCACTTCCCTCTGGGTCCAAGGGGGAAGGGGACTTCTGAATTGCACGGGTCTCCTTGGCCCAGTTCGGCAGGGCACAACATGGATGCTGGCCAATGACTTCTTACATCAATGGATCTGAGTATGTCACAGATCTGTCAACTTCTCTTCATTCCTATTGCAAGTTTCCTAATTCAAGCTGCCAGCCTGTCTCTCCAAGATTACCGCAATGCCCATAACTGGTCTCCTTTTTGATCCTTCTTAACCACTAACCAGAGTCTACCCTGCGACATTCATGTGCTTAAAATACTCCTCACTTAAGTGAGCTCCTCATTGCCCTCAAGACAAAACCAATCTCCTCAGTATGGAATACAAGGACTTTTTTTATTTAGCTGCTGCTTACTTTTCTAGTCTTATCCCATGACCACCTCTTACTTCCTTGCAATCTAATCTCCAGTCAGTCAGAATTACACACACTCTCCTACTTCCAAGATCTTTGCTATACCTTCTACTAGGGACACCACCTCACTTGAATGTCTTCTTGCGGAAGCAAGCTGTGTTGAGTTTCCCCCCAATGTTCTTCTATAGCAACAGGCACTGACTCAGCATAACATCACTCTGTGAGTTCTGAACAACTCACTAAACTCAACAGGAGGGTCCTTAATAGGAGGTAACTATGACAGTCAGGTGAGAGTTGGGGCCCCATGTTCAGACTCCCCAAAGCTTCAAGGGGTATATTTTGTTTTTCCATTTAGGAGAGTAGAGAGCTAAACTCATGTACTCATTCAACCATCATTCATGATAGTTCTGGTGCCACAGCTTTGAATGGCTTTATCTTAGCACCTGAAATGGTTTTGCCATTGAGCTCACAAACTCGGGAATACAAGAAACACAATGTTTTTATTTTTTTAAATTCATGCTGTACTCTGTGGTAGAAACTTAATTTCATCATTTCAGGTTCTAATCACCTCATTCAGGCCTGGAATCCCCAATTCTTTATGGGAGTTGCATCAAAGTTGATGGGAGAAGCATTTATTTTGTACCTAGGAGATGGGAGTAGCAATGGAAACCAATCCTTGGTAATCACCAGCTGCTCACACTGGTATTTGCTCCTTTGGTCAGTGGTTTATATAGGTCAGTAGCATCCTCATCATTCCATCACAAGGCCTTTCCAGGTATGGTTCTATCTCAGCCGATTTGGAACTTTCTCAGGCATACCATAAAACTTTGTTGTCCCCTTAACCAGCAGGGCATCAGTACATTCTATAGGTTCCTCTGGTTTGAATGACTAGATGGTTGTAAATCTTATGCTTACGCTAGTGTTTCTATGCCCTTCTGGGTATTAGTATCTCTACAAGTCTTGCCATGTCCTTGAGCTTCACTTAGAAAGCGGGATACAAATAGTCTTCTCTCAGATCATTCTGAATCTAGTGAGATTTTTGTTTTGTGTTCTTCCTTTCTGCTTTGTCTAAGCCTGAATTCAACACAAGGCAGAAAAGTATGTATGGTCTCTTTTCAGTGCCTGTGATGGTTAATTATTAGGTCTCAACTTGACTGGATTGAGTGATACCTAGATGGCTGTTGGAACATTGTTTCTGGGTATCTGTGAGGATGTTTGCAGAGGAGATTGACATGTGAGCCAGTGGACTGAGAGGAAGACCCACCCTCGATGTGCACAGTCAGGAGGCCTGCAAGAACAAAGAAGGTAGAAGAAAGGCGATACTTGGCTCCTGCTGGCTGTCTGGCAGACTCTCTCTCTCTCTCTCTCTCTCTCTCTCTCTCTCTCTCTCTTTTTCTCCTTTTGCCTTTGGGCATCAGACATCAGCTTCCTTGACTTTTAGACTCTGGGACTTGTACCAGCAGCACCAGCAGTCTCCCAAGGGGTGTGCACTAAGCCATTCTAACAGTTTTTCTGGTTCTCCAGCTTGCAGATAGCTATCCTGGGACTTTGCCTTGAAATCCTATGAGCCAATTCCCCCTAATAAATTCCTTATAAAAATACATATCCTTCTGGTTCTGTCCCTCTGGAGAACCCTGACCAATATAGTGACCCAACATTCTCTAGCTTACTCTTCCATTTTAATTTCTGTCTTTCGTGCTGTCAGAGAAAATTTTTCTGATCTTGATGACTATCATATATTCTTCTGTGTTATATCTTAGATCATGAACTCAAGTTTAAAAAAATAAAAAGCCATATCTAAACCCTTTCATGTTCTCTACATTCTACTTTGTTACTTATTCCTTGAGGTATAATTGTGAACTGCTGTAGTTTCTTAAATATTAAGAAGAGTCACAAGATAGAAAAAGCTATGGGAGGAGATATCAATTATACCTGAAAATATTATTCTACTTCATAAATCACTAAACAAATGCCCTAAAATTCTAAAAGCAGAGATTTTTAGTAAGCGTTGTTAGAATTCAATAGGAGATTTAGTGGAGATATCTTGCTTTTTCTCTAGTTTTCCCTCCCAAATTAACTAAAAATTCTGTCTCATTACTGCATTTTGGGTAAAGGCTGCTCTAATGCAAATCATCAGGGTGAGAGGGAAATGACTAAGATAAATAGAAAGGAAAATGCGTTTGCTTCTGAACCCTAGTGTGTCCACCCAGGCCCTGATTAGATGCAGTCCTTTGGCCTGTGACAGACAGGACAGAAGCCCAGACCATGCTTCTACAACAAAGAAGAGAGAACAGAGAGTAGATTTCTGCATCAACTCCCTTACCAACTCAGAAAGCAATACTGAAAGAGGTGGAAGAGCATGGCTTCTTGCATTTTAAGGCACAGTAATGTTGTTTATCAAAAAATGGAAAGAAGAAATAAATGAATAAGTAAATTAATGAGTGAATTAAAAAGTATAAATATAAAAGAAAAGGAAAATGAGAAAAAATGGAATTTGGGGTTCTTAAGATATAGCATATTCATCTGGCAATTTCATCCACTATGATTAAGATTTATAAATTAAGTATACCTCATTCTAAGCCCGTTTGGATCAAATAAAATAATGTACAAAATAGTATGTTATATGCTATAAAATGGTATAAAAGGAAAGTTGTGGCTATCTATTTTTGCTAGTGTTACCATATGCTAATTCTTTTAATGTCTAGAAGATAGACTCCATCTCAACACATAAGTTATCTGTGGAGTGCTTGACATACCTGATTTGCTACAGAGCTTACAGCACTTTCAAAACACAGAATAACTTGGGAAGGAAGCCAATCGGGCAGTAGCTTTGCCAAGCAAGACTTTCCACCAGATCAACAAACAAGAATTCAGTCACCCAAAGAAGCAGAAATGTCATAGCTGAAATTTTCAAACCAGTCAATGATGCTGAACATTTACAAATGGCTGTGCATCTAGGAATTAATTTGCTTGAACTTTTCCCTATTACATCTACAGAAGCAGAAATGGGCACAGATTAAAGCTGTCATAACAGCTATCTGTTATGCGAAATAAATGCTTGAATTTTTTTTCATTCCTTTCTTTTCTGTTTCTCCATTACTCTTTCCTCCTTAGTCTCATTCTAAAATGGAATTTTAAATTGGTGGCCAAATGAACAAAATGCAATAGAACAGAAATAAATAGATGAAGAAATCAGCACAGGATCAAAATGGTGGTAGAAAAACAAAATAACAATAGGGAAGGTAATGCAAGCCTCATTAATAGATTGATATTTTGGCTCTGAGCATCATAATGGCCCATTGGACAATATGATTGTTACAAGATTCACAACATCTGCCAGATAAAAGCCAACCACATTTTTAGGAGAAATGTTTCAAATATGAGCAGTGTTGAACCAATTGTTTTTATCACTCACACAACTGTAGGACCATTTCAACAGAAACTGCCAGGTTCCCACCACATATTAGAGACAAATTACAGTCTAAACTGAATCTTATCAATTTTTCCCTTCTTTGATGTTATACTGTAAAACATAAGGCACACATTAATGGAGAATAACTCTCATTTTGCTAAGGAATATGTTTGTTATCTCACTAATTGGAAGCACCTGTCACTTTAACAGAAGGTGGAGCTTTTTGTTTTTACTTTATTGCAGTGTTTTCTGCCTGTCTTATGATTTATACTCCTGGCATGAGTCTGTTTTTATGCTATGACCCTGCCTTTGTGGGTGTTAATTGATGAGGTTTATTTTTGTTTAGTTTATTGCCTTCTATTTCTATCCTCTTTTATTACCTAAATGTCAGCCCTTTCTTTGTCCCATCTCCTTCCCAGCTGCTCTCAATAGCCATGTAAGGGCCTGAGGGATGGGCTGGGCTGAAATTCTCCCAAGTCAAGGAGTCAGGGGCCAGTATAAACCAGACTCAGCTGAGCAGCCTGCTCATTTCAAATTCAAAAATTGGCCTTGCACTGTATGGTGGGTGAGTTAGTGCCTTGTGGACATCACTCATGCTCTTTTCTGTGTGCACTGAATTCCTGAGGTTGAAAGAAACTTGTAGACATGCTGGATTCCCTACTCCCCTCAAACATTGGCTCCCTGAGGGGAATTCCACCCACTTCCCTTAACCAGCTGCCTGCCCTGCTCCTGCATCTACTCTTACATAAACACAAGAGATTTGTGTCTTACACTTCCTATTAGTTTTCTATTGTTGCCATAACAAATTACCACACATTTAGCAGCTTAGAAAAACATCCCTTTATTATCTCACAGTTCTGGAGGTTAGAAGTCCAACACAGGCCTCACCAGGCTAACATTAAGGTGTCAGCAGGGCTGTGTCCCTTACTGGTGTTCTGCGAAAGAATCTGCTTCCAAGGACATTGAGGTCACTGGCAGAATCCAATCCCTTGTAGCTGTAGGACTGAGGTCTTTCTTTGCTAGTTGTCAATTGGAGGTCACTCTCAGTTTTCAGAGGCCTCTTCCAGTCCTCACATATGGGCCCCTTCATCTCAACCAGCAACAGCACACCAAATCCTTGTGCATAGAATCTCTCTGATCTCCTTTTCTGCTAAATCTCTTTCCTGCCTCTCCAAAGTTCTTTGCTTTTGAGGATTTATATGATTAAATTGGGCTCATTTGAATAATCCAAAATAATCTATTTTAAGGTCTGTAATGTCAATTCAATTTGCAAAGTCCTTTTTGCTGTGTTAAGTAACATATTCACAGGTTTCTGGGATTAGGATATGAACGTCTTTGGGGCACCATCATTCAGCCTGACACATTAGCCCTAATACTTGCTCAGTTTGAAGTCTCTGTATAACTTCAATTTGGAGTTTTTCAAGCTGCCTAGTCTCCCAAGGGACTTCTGTGAATTCCTAGCATTCTGCCTGTCAAGCCCTAATCAGACTATGTCTTAAAACCATTACACAATTGCCAAAGGGGTTAATGTTTACCTTGTTTCTCTGTGTTCCTATGAGCAGTTCCATTAACTTGCAGTAGCACAGCAGTATCACTGCTGCACAAGTTAAATGTTAACAAAGACTCCCACCCTCTCCCAACTCCTGCCCTAACCTGCAAGGCAGTTCTCTTCACACTTGCATGCTTGTTTTTAATGAAGAGGCCAGGAAAAAAAAAAAAATACATCTTGAATTTGCCTAAGTAGCTATTATCTTCACAGACAGAAAAGTCACATTGTAGCCCATGGCTTTGTACAGGACATTATTAGAAATACCAAACCATATTATTCTAACACTCCCTAATATAATAGGAAAAGAAGCAATGAATTAGGAATTAATTAGCAATGAAAATCTGGGATTTTCTTTGCAGGCTGTGTTTGTTCAGAAAAGTTACTAAATATCTCAAGAAATGTATTCCATTTAGCCAGGCCAGATGCTAATTTGATGAAGAGTGATAAGGTCTGAATGGTATAAATATTTGCAAACTAAGATCAAAAAAGTTTATCAAATTGAATGAGATATTTATGAAGTATAAATCACATGGTTTCTAGAGAGTCGTTTATGTGCATTTCACATTGTGTGTGTGTGTGTTTGTGTGTCTGTATGTGTAGTGAAATAAGCTAATGACAGATGAGGCAAGCAACCACTTGGGTGACCTCCCCACAATATTTCTTTTCCACCTCCTGCTTTTCATGCTGTTGAGTGTGGGCTGGACTGAAGGACTGGCTGCTAATGAATAGAAACATCTCACCTGATAGGAATGTCCAAAATTAGGTTATAAAAAGACAACAGCTTCTGCCCTGAGTCCTCTCTTGTTCACTCTGGGCTTGCTGTCTCTGTTCCTCTTGTACAGCTCACCCTGAAGAAAGTCAACTGTCATTTCATGAACCATCCCTGTGGTGAGGTCCACATGACTGAGTTTGAAAGCAGATCTTCCCTCAATCTAACTTTGAGATGACTGTAGGCTTGGCCGACGGCTTGACTGCAACCTCATGAGAGACCTGGAAGGAGCCATCTAAGCCATCTTCATATCCCTGATGCATAGAAATTGTGAAATAATAAATACTTGTTGCTTCAAGCTGCTAAATTTGCGGGTAATTTTTACACAGCAATTGATAATATATAAAATGAAATACAATATATATAACAGATTTATACTCACGGCACCATTCAATCCTCAGAACCACAATGTAAGTGCAGTTCCTAATAGTTTTTGTATCCAAAACTTTCTCTTTAAAACAGCTTAAGCCAGAATGAGAAATCATAACACATGAATAAAATGTTTATACTGCAGTTTCCTTAGAATTATATATAGAGCCCACAAAATAGTAAGAAGTACATCGAGTCTTATGGACAGATGGACTGAAGTCATAAACAAAAATTCACAGAAATAGAAATTTAAATAAATAAGAAATACAAAAAAAAGTTAAAACCTCATTAGTAATGAAAGAAATGCAAATTAACCAATAAGATATGTTTAAGGGGCACGTTATCAAGCTGGTAATGATAAAGAAAGAATAAAACTTAATACTAGTGAAGCTGTAATGACAAGAACACACTAATAGGTTTCTGGTAGCAAGGAATTTCTGGAGAGGTCTCTGGCAACATGTGTCACCTACCATAAAAAGTTTAACAGTTTGACTCCTGAAGCCCACTTCTAGAAATTTTTTCTAATGAAATAATCTGAGATACAGTCAAATATTTATGTAGAGAGAGATATCATGGTAGTGTAATTAATAGTAAAGAAAAAAATTAAAGGAAAGAAAGGAAGGAGCCATTTTAACATCTATCCACAGAATGACCTCATGAAACAAAACAAAACCATACCGTGAAACATTGCTCAAACACAAAGTGAAATTTTTAAAGACTATGTAATAGAAATAATAATAGCATGTTTTTAAAGATTATACAACATTATAAAGACTATATAATAGAAATAATAATAGCATACAAAATTTTGTGTTTTATTTGATGTTAAGTAAAAATTATAGCATATAAAATATTAAATAAGGCTCTAAATTTGTACACATAAAACACTGGAAAATTACTCTCTATTGATGGGATTTCAGGAATTTAATTTTTGTATTTATATCATGTTATCTGTATAATCTGAAAAACAGTGTTGCAAATAAATGAATATACATACATATTTCTTCTCTTTTCTTTGATTCTATATCAAGGTTTACTGAAGGAGAGCTCTTGGTGAATTTTCAGAAACTTGTCATTTAATTTGATTCTTAAAGATCTTTTTACTTCTCTGAAATTAATATCAAGGTCAGGACTTAACACTTAGATCACGTCTGCATATTTTTAAAACCTGCACACAACTTCCTTATAAGAAACTTTTAACTACACTAATTTTTAAAGACCTACAGGATTTATACAAATTAGAATGAATAAATTAATGGCGAAATAATTCATAAAATACATTCTTTATTTTTTGGGGCATGACTAAAATAACTGGCTAACAGGCATCCATGAAATATTTTGGTGAATTATGGCTTTTGAAGAGGAAATTAAGGTGCGTAGATTCTTTTTTGTTTGAAATGTACATAAATTTACGCATTGTGGATTGTTGGAGTGAAGCTGATCCAGAAACCTTATTGCTATCCTCATCATTTTTATATAAGTGATAACTTCTGACTGTATCCAGGAAAAAAAAGTCTTATTTTGAAATTCAAATTTTCAGTTCAATAGAAGTAAATAAATTTTTGAGCCACTGAATATAAGGCAGATGGAAATAGCAGACAACATGATCTCGTCATCATCCCCAGAAGACTAGAATCAGTGTATTAACCTTGGTTAATGTTCTTACCTTTTCAAAAGCAAATAAAATACTTATGGAAAAAGAACAAACCATGCCTGTGCCAGGTTTTCTGAAAAAAGACCTGCAGGTTGCTATCAGTAGAAACACAGCCAGCTGTCAGTGTGGGAGTCACTAAGAATCTTAAAAGGAATGAGATTGGTATACTCGCTTCAAAGCAACAACAATCATAACTGCAAAAAGCAGGATGGTAGTCTCAAAAAAATTAAGGAAAGAGAAGAAAAAGGAAATAGAGAAATGTCATCTCTTTCTGGTCAGGTTTACTCATGGATAGATGAGGTCATAATATATTCACATTTAACTGACACTTTCTTTGATTTCCAAAGACAAGAGACAGATAAGACTTAGAATTGTATCAAACCAGACATGTCCAGTGAGAGGAATTTTAATTTTTTTAAAATTGTGATGTACCTGGGGCAAGTGGGGGGGGGGGGGATGAATATCCTAGAACACTGAGAAATAAAAGAATCCAGAATATATTTCAAGATTCACAGATGATACTGTATTCTTAACAAGTCTGAGCAAAGATCAAACACATGCACAATTTAACTGTTAACCAGGATGTGAATTATCTAAACTATTCAATGCACAGAAAAGGACTTGGATACAGATAGTGTATTTGCGAGGTGATCTCAAAAAGTAGGGCTGAGGGATTAGGGAGTGTGAGACATGAAGGGAAGAAAAACCAAGGTAAGGATGCATTTTAAATACTTCTTCAGTAGGCAATGGGAGTCCTTTCCATCTTTGTTTCTCTTTTGTAGTTTTAGGGTTTTTCCCCCATGATTTTTTGGTATTTTTTGTTTTGGTATTTTGTTTCATTTTGCCTTAGAAAGCCTTCCAGGACCTGGGAGAAGTGTACAATATGTTTCTCAAAAATGTTCATCTAAAGAATTGGCACTGGGGCATTTATACACTGGCTGCTGTCCCCAATTTTTAAAGAACATCTTACAGGGAAATTAACATACTCCTGCCCAGCATGCTCTTCACAGCTCCAGAAAAGACCCTGAGGCAGAGAAGTGGAGTGAACGCATGATGTTAAACTCTTCTTATGCACTAAATTTTTGTGTTTCCCCAAAATTTACATGTTGAAGTCTTAACTCCTAATGTGATGGCTTGGATGAGGCCATGGGTAAATATTTAATTAATGAATTAATATATGAGATCTGTTCTTGGAGATTTCCTTATTTGGCAAGGCTTTGCTTCCCAAATAAATCTTCTCATATCAATGACCAAATTAATTTACAAATCTTGTCATATCACTAATGTTTTTAATATAAAGCACAATATTTCAGCCTATATGATATTCAATAAGTTTGGGTCGAGGTCATATGGATGTCAAGGTGTTATGAAAAATCTGCATTTTTCAACATGGTAGCCAGTAGCCAAATATGGCTTTTTAAATTTATAATTAAATAAGTTAAAAATGTAGTTCCTCAATCACCCATTTCAAGTGCTCAATAGCCACATGTGACTAGTGACTACTCTACTGGACAGCAAAGATCATAGAACATTTCTTTCGCCGTGGCTGAAAGTTCTACTAGGCAGTATTGTCACAGCATAGAACTTGGCAGAAAATCTCCAGCTTCTACAGGGATCACTCCATTCTGGATAGGTCTGGGTATTGGCCTTCCCAAGTCACTCCCTCCCCTGCACCCCAAATCAATCTCTTTTGCCTACAAGATATCCAGGGAGCTTGAGCAGCTCAGCCCCCCATGCCCCACAACCTCCCTCAGAGAATATTCGTCAGGAAGCAGAGAATGGGGCAAAAATGAGATCTGTAGCACTGAGATCTCACAGAAGGCACTTTTTCCTCTTTCTCCCTGCCTGAAGAATGGTATCATTTTTGATAATTTCCCTTTAGTACGTTCAGAAAACTGAGAGTTAAATCCTTAGGACAATCCTTTGTATTTATATTCGGTAACACATAAAGATCAATAGATTTGCTGTTGAGAACTTACAAGTAATGTTATCAGCTCTGAGCAGACTCTCTACTTGACCCATGTTTTTTTCTGTGACTGGGGTTCCCTGGTAGTTGTGTTCATTCTTGTGGTAAACGCTGTGCTGTTGTCCAAACTATGCAACCTTGGGAATTTCATTTTCTAACCTTAGATTTTAAGAGGAACAGTGCCAATACTCACATATTTCTTTGGGTTTATGTTGCCTTTTAGGTTGAGTTTTGCATTAAGATACTTAAACTCAAGTGCCCTCTAGGTTATCCTGTAGAGTCCCAAATTGACTGTTTCAGAACAAGAAATGCCAGGCAAAGTACACCATTTCCAACTCAGTGTTTCAAGTCTGCCAGACCAGATGGTACTTATGGACCAGAGGCCAAGACATGTTCCCTTTAATGGGGTAAATTAGCAATGATGCTTGAGTTAGTACTATTTCAAGGTGGTGTGTAGATGATGCCTATCCCTGGCTGAAAACAAGATTTTTTTTTTTAAATTATAGTAGCCAAAATCTATAATATATCCAGAAGATTTCTGATAAATTCTGGAGCCCTGCTGTGGTGAGTGAAGCCCTATATGTAAATATAAGTGAATCACTCTGTGGTTTGTATTCACATGTTTCCAAACAACTTTGTGTTTAATTCTCTTTAGCCAATACTACGTTTAGATGCTATTATAAAGAGAAAGGCAGCATTTAATTGTACAATGGGAATTTTATTGTTGTTAGGCAAGTAATACTTTTGTTTGTTGAAAGTTATAAACACTATTACTATTTTTTCTTTGTTTTTTTGTTGTGTGTGTGTGTGTGTGTGTGTGTGTGTGTGTTCTAATCATGGCTCTCATCCTCACCTTGATGTTTTCCATTCTTACAATTCTATGCTCCTCTAGTCTTTTGGGAAGCAGTTTAAAATCCACACCTTTTTGGAAGTCTTTGATTTACCAAGTCAAATTTTCATCAAACCCCCAACTAGTTCTACTGAACCAATTTTTGTGAACAAGTGAGGGGACATTTATTGAGTTGATATATGCATCTATTTCTGTATTCCACACAAATTCATCTACCACAAGACTTATTAGGGCACAAGTGGATAATGATATCACATGATATTGAAAAGATATGTGAAAGATCTAACGATTCCAATTACAAACTAGTCCCTAGTATATGACATAAACAACAAAAGCAACAAGACATGTATGGGAGATAAACACTTCTTAAGATAATTTTAATCTAATACACAACCTCTTTCTGATTCCAAAATAAAAGTTTAAGAATTCTTACCTCAGATGAATGGAGGAGAGAACTAAATGAGTGAACTACAATTTATAAAAATCATGAGGCAAAATGCTAAGAAAAAGAGAAAAGGATGAATTGCAGGCATATTCATGAATTACTACACAGTTTTATTTTTTTTTAAAAAATGGAGCAATAAAAATATGATCTGAATAACAAATAATTTTTTAAAAAAAAGATTGTGAATAGTCAACTACAAGTTTGAATCTATTACTTACTACAATTCATGGCACTCTACAGAGAGTCCACAAAATGTGTAGGCATATTTATTGCTTTTGATTTCCCACCCCATAAACATTGATGCTTATTAAATTTGTAATTTTCTGATTGGTTTGGAGTCAATTCAAAATGAAGTTCAACCAAAATGAAGGTGGCTCAACAGGCTGTCCATTTTCTCTTTACTACAGAAAAGTTACTCTGGATTAGTTCCTCAGTCTCTCCCTGCGGACCCACAATTAGTAGAAGCACAAAGGAAAGAAAGATCTAGAAAATGGCAATATCATAATAAGAGTACCAGCACCCCAGCCTAATCACAAACACCCCCAAAACCAAGAATGTCTCATGAACGGGAGAACATTTCTGCTTCACATAACAAAATACTGCAGACCTCAAGTTCTCTCTGTCATTGTATTCATAATAAAAGATGATCTCTCTAAGGGTGATTGGATAAAGAAAATTTGATATGTATAGTATATACACATAATGGAATACTACTCAGCCACAAAAAGAACGAAATTCTGCCATTCACAACAACATGGATGAATTTGAAAAAAAATATGTTAATTAAAATAAGCCACGTGCAGAAAGAGAAATAGTGAATGTTCTCACTCATATGTGTAAGCTAAAAACGTTGATCTCACAGAAGCAGAGAGCAGAATAATGGTTACTAGAGATTAGAAAGGAGAGGGGAAGAGGGTGATTGATGGATACAAAACCATAGAGAGGAAGAATAAGATTTAGTGTTCCATAGAAACATAAGCAGACTACAGTCAACAGCAAATTACTGAATAACTTCAAGTAGCTAATTAAGCAGATTTTGAATGTTTCCAACACAGAGAGGTAACAAATGTTTGAGGTGATGTATATGCTAAATACTCTGATAAGATCATTGCACATCGTACAAATGTACCAAATATAACTTTGTACTTTATAAAGATATACAACAATCATGGGTCAATAGGAAAACGATTAAAAAGAAAAAGAGAGTAGAACAGTGTTTACTAGAGACAGGGAAGAGGAAGGGGCAGGGGGAGAGAGAGGTTGGTAAAGGATACAAATTTACAAAGTTACAGTTAGACGGAAACAATAAGTTCTGGAGGAGATCAAATGTGCACATCACAAATAAATGATTAAGTTTTTCAATGCAATAATGAATAGGCTAATTACTCTGAATAGATCAACACACATTGCATACATTTATTGAAATATACTGTATACCCCAATATGTACAATCAATATGTTTCAATACTTAAAAAAAAAAATTGTAGAGGAGAAAAAAGTAAATGAAAGAAGAAAAGCTAGAAGGAGCCAATGAAAAGCAGTCAATAAATCAATATGCTTCTGGGAAAAAAAACAGACAAACATGATCTCTCTTCAAGCTGTATCACAGCGACCAGCTTTAGCTCTCTGATCAAAAGCATTGCTACAGACTAATAATATTCCCACTCAGTGAATGGTCTTATGAGTTCTTCTGACGTTATTTAGCATTCCAACATGTTCTTTCCACCTTCATACTACCTGAAATATTTTGTCAGTATAGACAGCTTGTCCTAGCTGCAGTAAAGTTTATTCCACTTGAGAAAATGACTAAGGCTGTGGAACTCCCTCCCCGTCAGTAAGTTCTGATGCCTGTTGAGTGTTCTTTTCAGTTTCGCATCACCACTACAATAAGTTCTGGATTCTACACTTAAATTTTTCACCAACTCCTTCTGTCCATCAAAAAATTATTTAAACTTTCTGGACCTCAGATTTCTGATCTTTGAAGTGGGAGTAATTGTTTAAATTCCTTCCTGCTCTACATTTTATTATACTCTACTAATACTCAATCTATGTAATTAAATAGCATCTTCATCTGTTCTGAGTGTAAACTCCCCAAAGGAAGTAATGATTCCCAACCTAAATTACATAAAAATCACAGTACCTAAACTGACGGCAGGCAGGCTGAGAAAGTCTAGTACTCATATAGTGTTTCTCAAAGACACTAGTTTTAGAATTGAGTTCTTAGTTACATGACCTCATTGTGTCTGCTTGGAGTCACTGTTTTGGAGATGTGGTAGCCAATGGACCAAATAAAAATTATTGGAATAATTGTCTAATGTTACAGTCTTTAGTCAAGAAATTACCTTGTGAGCTATTAAATCAATATTAGTCTGGAAAGAGACCAGGTTTCTCAAGGACAAATACAGAATTATAATTTCAGTATTGTGTCAATTCGATTGGGTAAACTGCTGATCACATGTAGTAGTTTACATTATTGTTCAATAAAACTTCATTCTGCCTCTCCTTCCCACAATTCTTGGACTATATTTTCCTGCCCCAGGGATGTTAGGCTTGGCTATGAGACCTGCTTTGGCCAAAGGAATGTTAGGAGACATGATGTAAACAGAGCCCTCATGTATGTTCACATGACTTGGCTTGATTTTTGGATTCCAGTGATCTAACATGAATAAAGAATGTCCCAGATAGCACTGATTTCAGCGTAGATTAAAACAGAAGAAAACACACGAAGAAGAGAATTGTATCCAACCCACAGTCTGGAATAAACCCACCCACCCCACAGCCTGAAGCAGAGCCACCTAGCTCAATTGAATCTACATCAAACAAACCCCAGCTGGCCCACAGATCCTGGAGCATAAGAAAAAATGCTATTTCTGTAAGCCACTAGTTTTTGGAGTGGTTCATTATGCAGCATTATTGTGGCAATATCTGATCAGCAAAATGTGGATCTGATACAACAATATATATTGGATAATTTCCAGGGCAGAAATGATCTCTCTGTGCCTTTAGTATAACTGTCAAGAACATAAGTTTCCCAAAGTTCTGGATAGAGCCAAGATGGTTTAACCCATAGAGAGACCAGAAACAAAGTTAGAAAAAAAGTCCAACCAAAAACTACTTAAATGACAATGAGGTAGGGGTAAGGAGACTAAGACTGGAGTGCCAGCCCAGTGCTACCACCGTAATCTTGTAATCTGAGAAAATCAGTAAATTCTTCTGAAGTCCTATCCTCAATTTACTCATACACAAAGTGAGGTTAAGCCTTTTATCCTATCTCACACCTTTTTAAAGTGGACTCTAAATGACTATACTCTAAACTCTACATGACTCTAATAGACCTAGACCTGAAAACAAAATCATAAAACTTCTAGAAGAAAACATAGGAGAACATACTTGTGATTTGAGGCGAGGCAAACATTTTTTAAACATAATACCAAAATCTGGAGAAGAAAAAATAAACTTTACTATAATAAAAAAACTTTTGCTCTACAAAATATAATGTTAAGAGAATGGTAAGACAAGCCACAGACTTGGAGAAAATATTTCTCAATCACATTTCTGACAAAGTTCTTAAATCCAGAATACATAAGGAACACTCAAGCTGAATAAGAAAACAACAAACCAATGTAAAAATAGGTAAAGATCTAAAAAGATATAGGGATGGCCAAAAAGCATATGGAAAGATATTCAGAATCATTAGTCTTTAGAGAAATACAAATTAAAATCACAGTGGGATACCATACCTATTAGAATGGCTAAAATTTAAAAAACAAAACAAACAAAAAAAAAACTTGACAATAACAAGTGCTGAAGGATGAGGAATAACAACTCTTATGCACTGCTGGTAGGAATGCAAAATGATAGTCACTTTTGAAAACAGTTTGGCAACTTATTATAAAGTTAAACATACACTTAGCTTATGACTCAGCCAACTTACTCCATAAAAACTCAAAGGAATGTTGGGACTGATGGAACTGTCCTGTATCATGACTATGGTGGTGGATAAATGACTATGCATTTGTCAAAATATATTTGTGATATATAGAACTATATACCACAGGGAGAAAGTCATAGTATACACATTAACAATTAAAAATAATTTAAAATTACATTTAAAAGTATTACATTAGATGACATTTAATGTTCCTTTGAAACCTAAATATTGATGAAATACATACCACATTTTCTTTTATATCTTCTGTAAGCTGATAATTTTGCTATGAGTAAAAAGCATCATTTCAAGTTTTGTGTTCGTAGCATAGCCATAATGAGATGTCTTCTGAAATGCTTTTGGAACTCTGCTGCACATTTTATTATATTTTCTCTTCATAAAGAGCAGGCCATTAAACACATGCCAGTCTATGGTTTGTTTGGGATAGTGTTTGCAGTATGGATTTCAGTTAACCATAGTCATGAAGCCAGCATGAGACACAGAATTTGTGCAGCCAGTGGGCAGTCTGCTTGTCTTAAGAGCCTATTTGTCTTCTTAAGAGGGACTTCCTCTTCTGACTTAAGGCAAAACTGGAAAATTCTACTTCTTGCAAAGGACATGTGCCTTTAGATATAACATGAGAGCAAAAGCAAAGTCTTCCCTTACTCTTAGGATCCTTATCTACATATCTGTGGTAACCAGCCTCCAAAATGGCCCCAATGATTCTTGCCTCTTCATATTGCAGCCTTGTTTAATCCCTTCCTACATTGTATCAGGGTTGATCTCTGAAAAATGGCATTCAAGAGAAGTGATGATGTCATGTCCAAGATCAGGTTATAAAAAACTGCAGCTTCTTATTGAATGTGTACCCTCTTGCTCCAGGATCACTCACTCCAGGCGAAGTTACACCTTGAGCAGTCCTATGATGGGGCTCATGTAGCAGGGAGCCTCCTGCCAGCAACTGCATGAGTCATCTTGGAATTGGGTTCTCATCCCCAGTCATGCCTTCAGATGACACTACAGCCCTGCTGATGGTCTAACTGCAACTTCTTGAAAAACCTTGAGATAATACTACCCAGTAAGCTGTTCCCAGATTCTTGATTCAAAAAACTGCAAGATAATAAGTTTTTGACAATAGATAATACAGTAATATAGCCTCACACACATACCCCAACAAGAGGTCCTGCCAAGTTGTTTTACTTTGGTTAACTGCTAATTCATGCCACTTGGCTACTTTTAGTTATGGTTTTGCTTGCTTGATCAATTTGAGCTCCTCATTATTGAAGATGTAGATATTCTATTTTTTAAACTACTCATGGTTCTGCATTGATGTAAGGTTTTAATGTAGTTCACTCATCTGCTTTTAATTTTTTTCCTGCATGCTTACCATATTTTACACATCTCCTTTACCATCTGTCACAGATTATAGATGACCACAAATTCTTTGCAACATCTCCCATCTAGACACAGTATCCATTTCCTCTCCCCTTGAATCTGGGCTTGATTATAACTGCTTTGACAAATAGAATATGGAACTGACACTATGTCAGTTCTGGACCCAGCTTTTAAAAAATACAGCTTCCCTGTTCTCTTGACTCATAAGTAGCCATGCAAGAGGTCCAACTACCCTTCTAGGGAAACCATGTAGAGAGGTCCTCAAACTGTAAGGAGAGAAGGAGGACCCAGTATGAGCCCATCCCTACAGACATCCCTACCAAAATGCTGGGTAGGTTTGAATTTACCAGTGACTCTCTTACCCAGCCTGGCCCCAGGTGAATACCAAGTGACTCCTGTCAATGCCACATGGAATAAGGGAATTGCCAGCTGAACCCTGCCTGATTCATAACCCTCAAAACTGTGAGATGTAATACAATAGTTGTTGCTTAAGCACTAGATTTTGCAGTATGCAGAAATATGTATTATTAAATATAATTATAATTATACAATTACATAACTATACATGTAATTATAATAATTATAATATAATCTATCAATTTTACATACATTTTAGTGTGCATTACCTCTTACATGTTTTTGTATAAATTCCAGTGACTTCTAAGTTGTAATATTTTTCATTTCTGTTATTAATTACTTTACTTTTTTTATAAATTTCATCCCTTATTTCCATGTTTTTAATAGTTTATCACTGGTTTCAGCATCATTTATTTTTTTTTAAGCAACTTATTTTTCCTATAGAAAATATATTCTTCTTTTTACTTTAAGTTTATTTTGTCTTTTAAAAAGTTAATCTCACTCAGTGGTTAAAATTGAAAAGCTGAGTGGTATATGAGGAAGAGAACGTTAGTTTTCATCTATGTACTTTTACATAGTTTGGATCTTTACAACAGTAATGCGTTTGTATAGTGTTTTACATTTGAAAGGAAGAAAGCAAAAGGCCAACAAGTTAATCCTATTTATTCTTAACTTTTTAGTGCTTTAATTTCTAAATTTGCATTTAGCTTTATTATTTTGTTATGATTCTACAGTTATTGGCAACTTACAATATTTGCATTTCACTTTTTTTTTTATCAGAATATACATCAAACTCATTGGAATCAATGGTCATAAAAACCCAATTGTGCAAAATAATATTCATGAAAGTTTCTCTGAAGGACCTACAATTCATCTTTTTCTGTCTTAAGAGGTCTAAGTTTTATCCCTAAATAAAATAAAAGACACCAAATCCTCTTTATGAAGACACACACAGGGAGAAGTTCTGTCTCAGTTCTTAATCTGATTCCTGAGCCACTAGCGTATTTCATTGTGACTTTTATGACTCTGCTTTGGCAGCTGGGAAATTCAGGTCCAAATTTGCAGCCTATTTCTATGACTTAGAGACAAGCTTATCACACACGTTTCTAAGCACTGTCTAAGCTACACTTAGATTCATCTTACTATTCCCCACTTTTCCTTCCTTTACTCTGTTATCTATTTTCCTTCCATACAAAATGTTTTTCTTTAAGCCACCTCAATTCCTTTTAGAAACTTTAGAAAGGGATAAATATATAATTGAACAAATAAATTTCAAATGTTTTAATATTGACCTGTTAAAGAATATTCTCTCACCTATAACATTTTATTTTGCCAAGTTCAAAGTTTTTTTGGCAGCTAGCCAGTATGGGGATCTGAACCCTTGACGTTGGAGTTAGAAGGCTGTACTCTAAACCAACTACATTAACCGGCCAGCCTGAGTTCAAAGTTTACCTCATTCAATAATGCAAATCTTACAGACTATATTGTAGTTGATATTATAGATTTCCTTTACTATTAGTAAGTTGATTTCTATTACTTCTCAAATTTTTTTTATTAAGTGTCTTTACCTTAAGATGGACCAATTTTAGCATGACTTTAAACTAGTAAGTAAACTAGATCACTCACCTATAGCTAGCTATATGCAAGTATAAATCTAAAGTATATAGAAAATAAATATTTTTCTTCAATCCAATAAGAAAACTATAATTTTGTATAATCTGAATCAGTACAGGAGATTTTATATGAAAAAGTCAGTGGATAAGAAAAAGAGAATAAAATATTTTCAACATACAGTTCATCACAATTAAAGTTGAGTCACCCAGAGCACCCAAATATTTTAATTTCTACAGCACAGATCACTAGAGAATCTAAAAGTTTGAACAAAAATTTCTCCTAACCAAAAAAAAAAAAACAAAAAAAAAAAACGAATATAGAGGCTGAAGACTTCCCTAAATTCCAGTACTTCTAATCAATTAGAGAAAACCTGCCCATCTAATCAAACAAGTGGTCAATGAGTAGTAACAAATGAATACATGAATTTAAGTCAGTATTTTTATTAAAAATCCATAGTGTTAAAGCCAAGATAAAAGTTATTACAGAAAACATCCTATTTCCATAAAATCTGAGTTTGGTATCTTTTTGGAATACTAGTTGGAGGACACAGAAAAAAAGATGCCGAGTCTTCCAGTCAAAGCCTGGAAAAAGAGGCAAGTGTGATTTTGTCTGAGAAAGGATTAGCAATGGTTGTGATCAAAGGTCATCTGATATGCTAAATTAAGGAAGGGCAGTGAGTTCAGTCTTGCCACTGGCAGAACAGCAAAGTACAGCCCAGCCTTCTATAACACTTGAGACAAGGATTAGCAACATTTATCTTTAAGTACAAGGTTTGTTCACCCGAAAGTCTCAGAGCATCTTGAAATGTGAATGCTTCCAGACAATTGATCGTTATCATATTTCTATGGAGAAACAAGGTGCACAAAGTTTGAGAGGCTCCTCCACAGGAAATGAAAATGAGTCAGCCCTTGAGATACATAAAGCATTCAAGACTGCACCCCAAGATGTTAAGACTAATGACTTTACCTTACCTCCTACTGTAGGATAAAACCAGCTAGACTAGTGTTTTATCTCAGACCTCTTCTGGAGAACACGCATAGATTTCCTGCGGTCATTAACCTCTTGATTTACCAAAAACTTTGGCTGAGATAGAGATCTGGAAATGGTAAATGGTAGGTTTGGCATTGTCATCAATTTCCTGCTTCTCCACCCAGTCCACTGCTTTCTGTTCTGACATTATATCATACTAACTTCCCTGTTGACATGAGCTGCATCACATCCACCAGCACACTAGTCTGGGGTAAGAATAAATGCAGATTCATTGAGCTGTCTGTCTCCCCATTTGGAGATAAGAGGAGTATATTCTTATGGTCAAGATTAAGTCAGCCACATAAAAGGATCTCTAGCCTGGAAATTATAAAACTTCAGCACCAGTCCTACCTTACCATTAGCCTGGGACACATTGCTTGACCTCTGTTTCAATTTTTTATGATCATTCTGAGGAGCTTGGAGTAAATCAGAAGTTTTTAACAAAGATTCCATAGACTTAGAGAGGTGTTTGTGATGGGTTAGAGAGCTTCAAACACCTGAAAATGTGGAGGGACTTTAAAGTTGCCTTTTTTTTTTTTAGAAGAAGGAGCTTTAGTCAGATTTTTAAAGGGGTTCATGATCTAAAATTGCTGAGAACCACTGAACGAAATACTTTTATTCTATAAACAGATATTGAATATGTTCAAGGCATTGGGTTAGTCAAGGTGGGGAGTACAAAATAAGTGAGGCTTAAATCATCAAAATCAAATATGCAATATGTTACTACCACAGGAGAACAGACTGTAGTAAGTGTTTAAAGAAGTGAGAGACTACAGCTGTCTGTAGGTGGGGAAGTGGAAATTAGAGAATGCTTCAAGAAAAATAGGTCATGTTTGTGCATGAAAAGGGAGCAAAGTATTTCTAAATAGAGGGAATAACATGAGCCAAACATAGAGGCCAAAAACCTGTGAGTGTGAGGTGATAGGATGCAGTCAGACACATTTGCCTAGGATCTCATACGTGGGAAGAAAAGAATGAAAGCAATAAAGCAGAAAGCCAAGCAATGTAACTATCTAAAAAATAAAAATAACACACATGCATGGAAACAGGATTCCAGCTAAGACTTATGCTAACTCTATCCCAGTGTTTGGATTTCAGTGGCTTTTGATACTGTGGAAGTGTGTGCTTAGCTTCCACTAATGGGAAATATTGAACACCTGATATTCTATATACCAGTAATATACCTTCCTTTCAACTTACAGAATTGCTATATATCTACGGATGTAATCTATGCTGTTAATTTTCAACATTCATGGCAGTTATGTATTTATAAAGTCATTGTAAGTGCTGAATTAGCAAATACTAAAGCATTGCTCCTAGGGGATAAATATGATTAAGTTTCTACAAGCCTCTGGTCACATTTTCATCAACAGATCAATACATGACTTGTTTTATGTGTGTTTCTGTTTAAAGACATGTTTTTAAATATATGCTGTTGATTCACTAACATTGAACTCATGGCCAGCAGCACTATAACTCATACATGGATGAAGTTTATTTAACACACATTTTCTCCGTAAGAAACATTGCAGCCTTCTTGTGCTTAGAGACACTAGACAGCACTCCAGCAGTACACTTGGGGACCATTTTAAACAGCAAAAAGAAGCACAAAAATGCAAAAACAATGGCACTAAATAGTCCGTGAGAGGGCACTTGTTTAGAGCATGAGAGATGAAGCAAAAGGGCACCGTATTGCCTTGTTTAATTGCAGCTGGGAATGTGTGCATTGGCAACTCAAGTTTTTGTTACTCTGCACATGTTTGTGAATGACTTTGAAAGTGTCATGAGTTATTGATTTTGGGTTACAAATAAATTTTACTAAGTAAATATGTAAATATGAAAACTGTGAATAATGGAGATTGATTGTAAATGTATATGTATATGTATATGTGTGTATATATACATATATATATATAGTTATGATACGCATATCTGTGTCCATGCAAAATTCTTATGTCAAAATTTTAACCTCCAATGTGATGGTATTTGGAGGTGGAACCTTTGAGAAGTACTTAGGTCATGAAGGTATGGGATTAGTAGCCTTATAAGAAGAGGCCAGAGAGCCAACTAGCTCTCTTTTACAAGGAGAGAGAAGTCAGCACTGCAACCAGAAGAGGTCCCTCACAAGAACTCAATCTTGCTGGTATACTGACCTCAGACTTCCAACCTCTAGAGCTGTGAGAAATAAATATTTGTTGTTTATAAGCCACCCAGCCTATGGCACTTTGTTATAGCATCCAGAACTAAGACATGTATGTATACCTATACACCTTCCTTGCAAACTACAGAATTACTAAATTGGAAAATTCACAAATAATTCATGATTATGTTGAGGGTTATATTTTTTGGTTGTCTTCTAAATGCCTAGTATCCATTCTGAATGGGAAACCAGATACTTCAAAAATGGCTTGGTTGGGATGGAACTGGAGAATATTAGTTATACAATTTGGCTGTTTGATAGTATTAAGACAAAGGAGCCAGGCCCTTGGTGCAATGGAGAATTAGGCAATGGGTAAATTAATACAAAGGAGTGTGCTTTGGATAAAGTTATCCAAGTACCTGTTTGGCTGGTCTAAGGCAGTGTCTCAGGGACAGCAGGTTCATTTTCAAGTGGCTTCCACTTATCCAGTTTTATATGCTAAATTGTTTCTTAAAGAAGGACTACAGAGAAAAGTAAAATCATTCTTTTCCTCCCTGATCCAAGTGAGAAAATACTGTAGCTAACCTAGAGAAAATGGGTCTGAGTTTGGACAGAGAGAAGTGGAGAGCGAATCCGATGGGAAGGTGCTGGCTACAGGTATGACGATTGTCCATTCCTTTCAGCATCCCTCCTAGTTAGTGGTGGGCAGGTACCACCAGGAGTGAATCCCAGTTACTCCCTCATTCCTCTCACCTAGCCCTACCAGGCTTATCTTGAAAACAAATCACAACATATGTATTCACAGCTCTCTCCATTCCTTTCTTTGGTCCTTCAGCCAGGCTGAATTCCTTTCTTCCTTACATGATCCAAGTTCTCTTCTTCCCATCATTCTCTCCACTTAAAACAATTTTTCTCCAGCTGCTCAATGAATGACTGATCCCCTCCCCAGGTCCCAGCTTAAATGTCTCTGCCTCAATGAGGTCTCTCTCATCCAGTCCATCCGATTCCAAGTGGCTGTTGCTAGGTTCTCAAGTGCTCATTTCCTTCCTATACTTATGTGAGGAGTCTTCAAAAAGTTATGGAAAGATTCATATAATCTTTTCATTCTGTCTTTTCACAAACTTTTTGGGGTATTCTCATATAAGCTCTAGTGGTAGTGACATGATCATCATCCGGCTCCTTCCCTGGCTTGGAAACACTATCAAGACTAGAAACACATCACCTCATTCACCACTAAATCCTCAAAGTCTGGAATAATGCTTGCCTCAAATCAGTTACTCACATTTGTTGAATGAATAAAAATGACTAGCCTAAGTCACTTAAGTAAACTTTCTTAATAATTCTACAAAATAAAGACAAATGAGTGAAATAATAGCTTATAATTACAATACAAGATTATAAACCTGTTATTGCATTTTATGGCTTTTCACATTGAGGTCAGGAATGTTCAGCACATAATCCTAACCATGCTGGTGAATCTGGGAAGGCTGTTGAATGCCACCCCTAATACTACCTGTTGATAAGACAAAACTAAGTTTATTGCTTACTGCCATAATATAAAACACCATCTCCACGGAGCTTCAGCAGCATTGTGGAGGGGATAAGGCAAGAATAGAATTTATTAAGAATTCGGAATTTTGTGTAATAAGGTCTTTCAGTGGAGGAGGGGTGAAAGGAAGGGCTTGATTAGGACTGAGAAAGAATTGGACAACTTTCTGGACTACTAGAAACAGTAAGGTAAGATTTTTGACATGAAGGATTCAAAGAATTTTGCAGTAATGTAGACAGTAAGGTTTGGTTGTTTTGTTTTGTTTTGTTTTTTAAGGGAGGAATGAGGAGTTAGACAGTTTTAGTTCTCATTGTCCAAGCAGTGTGGAGGTAGATGATTTTGGATCACAGTAACACCCTCTCAACCCTGTGCTTCCACAACTAAACCAGTCCAAGAGTTGAGGAGCTAAGTGAATTACACTTTACTAGCCCTCAAAAATATACATTTCATAAAATGGGTTTCCAGGAAGAAGGTTACATATTTAATCTGATGAAATAAGATGATTTTAAACAGGCAGGAAATACAGACTCTATTCAAACCACTTTGCTGCTCCTTAGGCACCCCTGAGGATAGCCAATTGGAATAGACTGATTAAAAAAAAAAACTCATTAACACATACTAATCTTTCAGTCCATTCAGAAAAAATGACATATTTACATAAAAATGTGTCTGTGCATATTTTAGGTATAACAGTAAAACATAAAATTCCTAAAGCAATGTAATAAGTGGATAAATAACCTGTTTAAAATATGTATTTCTTTTAGCACCTACTGTGGACCAGCAATTTTGTACTGAGTAATCTATGCAATACAGAGTGACTTTTGATTTCAATTGTTCAATGAAGTCAATTAGATAATATGCTTTATCGAATTGATTGCTTTTCTCCCCCTTAAAAATAAACTTATTGGACTGAATATACTGAAATTTCAAACAGATTTTTTTTTTTTTTTTTTTGTCCTTTTTGAGACTGGCCGCACCGCGCTCAGCCAGTGAGTGCACTGGCCATCCCTATATAGGATCCGAACCTGCTGCGGGAGCACTGCTGCAGTCCCAGCGCCGCGCTCTCCCGAGTGCGCCACAGGCTCGGCCCTCAAACAGATATTTTGAAGTTACTTGTCATCATAAATCAGGATATTCAATCTTCCATGTCAAAAAGTCTCACAGGAGATTTTTACAAGCATCCATAAATCCTCTGAAGATTAGAATTATTTAGTGTGAACCACATAACATAGCCTTTTCTGAAGACAAATCAGTCAAATATTGCAATTTCATGTGATGCACTTTAATAGAACTTGAAGGCTGGATGGGATCGTAAAAATTATGTGGTGCAACCAAACTCCTATTGGAAGCTAGAGTTTATCAGGGGTAAATAGTTTGCCACTCACACCATCTGCTTGTGGCCAGACTCAGACCTGAGAGTCAGACCTTCTGACGCTGGTTCGTCTACATTTTGCTCATGGTTCATGCCTTGACTTCCTGACACTTTTTAAAAGTAGCATCTTTTAAAAACAAGTGTTGTGTATTGGATAAGCTAAGCTACTGATTCATTCAATATGTTGAGATGGTTGGAGAATAACACACTGATTTTTGCTTCAATTCTTAATTAATAGGATGTTATTTCACAATAAAGTGAAATTGTCATCTCTCTCCAGCTGGGGCTCACAGTCCCCTTGAGAAATTTATTTTGGAACAGCTAATCTTTGCAGCAGACTCATTGTCCTTTAACTAAGATTCACTGTGCCTGGGCACATAAGAAGTAGTTTCTGTTAATTGGCTAATGATAGACACACATGACTCAATTACACCTCACTCATGACTCTATTTTCAGCCTTAATGTCTGTAAAGTATTCAGTTCCTCAGGGCATTTAAACAATGACAGATCAAACTGAAACAACGTAATATTTTTCCAAGAATTTATTTTATAAATTTCTTTCAACCGATTGGAAAGCACTGCATAATTCACAATACAGCCCCTTTTGTGAGAGTTTATGGGAGTGTGGCTCTGAGCTTGAGTCACAGCACAGAGCATCAGATGCCCACGGCAGCATTCTCTATACCAGTCCCTTGTCCCTGTGGCTTCACAGGGGGATGAAAGATTGGAATTACTTCAAAAGGAAATGAATAGACTCTGCAGCCTCCCATGCTGTTTGACTGCCTGTTTATATAAGTGCATTAGGGAAAAGAAAAAAAAAAGCCTCTCTTCTTATGTCTTCTATAGTCGTTCTTATCTGCCAATTTATGGCTCTCCAATGCATTATATTTTAACTACTTATAATAACATTTTTCATGGTATTTGACTTCAAGTAATAAAAACCTTGTTCAGAACTTCTGAGGTGGCAGAAAGTATGAGTTTGGGGTGGCAATAAACATGTATTCCCAATTGAAGGTCTTGGACTTGTGAGTACATCTATCGATTCAATATTGCAGCAAGCTATAACACTCACAGCAGAATATTTTACAATAATAATAAGGAACTGTCTAGGAGAAACTTTTCCCCCACACTTGGAGACAGACATTACAATTGCTCAATGCCTGACAGTAATGCCATTTCTAGTAGTTCTAAGGTGTGTTTGTGGTTAGTAATGTAAATGTAAGTAAGAAAATGAATTCCATACCACCTGTAAGGGCCCTTGTCTCTATCTAGTAACCAAGGTATTTTCACCCACTACCACTGATTTTTAAAGCTGAAATATTTGCTTTTCTCTCTTCCTTTTTATTTCATTCTGTATTAGTCCATTTCTGTTGCTTATAACAAAATACCTACAACTGGGCAATTTATAAAGAAAACAAAATTTATTGCTGACAGCTTCAGAAGCTAGGAAGTCCAAAGTCCAGGGAACACATCTGGTGAGGGTCTTGGTGGTGGCAACAGTGATGGCAGGATATCACACTGCGAAAATGGCAGAGCAGAGAGGGCAGAGAGAGACAGACTCTCCTCTCTCTTCTTTTAAAGCCCTCTGAACCAGCCCCTGACCACCATTTTTTTTTTTTTTTTTTTTTTTTTTTTTTTTTTTTTTT
>NW_007726751.1:389235-403884 GCF_000696425.1 Galeopterus variegatus
CAGCTCTCAGGATCGCGCTGTTTCCTGACGCGGGCGCTCCAGACCCGCCGCCATTTTCGTCCCCATCACCTTCAAGTTTTCTTATATCCCTGACCACCATTTTTAACTCATTCACTGCAGCATGATCCTACAATCTAATCACCTCCAAGACCTTTTTATTACCCAGGATTTCCCACCCTCAACAGTTACAGTGGGGATTGAGCTTCCAATAAATGAACCTTGGGGGACACAATTCAATCAATCCACAGCATTCCACCCTCAGGCCTGTTCCCCAAGACCATTTGGTCTCCCTAGGCCTTTGGGCTTGAAATGAAAAGGTTGATCCCAGAGGTTTCTTCAATGCCTTCAGGGCCTTTACCCCCTTCTCTTGATAATCCCTTTCTTTCATACTAATCTTCTTAGCACCATTGCATTTTTCTTTAAAAAATACTCCCTGCTTCTCTACTACATGGCCAGGCTGCAGATTTTCCAAGTCTTTATGCTCTGCTTTCCTTTTAAATTCTGGCTTTACATCATGCCTTTTCTGCCATAACTCAGCACAGGCTGTTGTAAGTAGCCATGCACCTTCCTTAATGCTTTGCTGCTTAGAAATTTCTTATGCCTAATACTCTGGTTTACAACTTTGATGTTCCAACTTCCACAAAGTCCTAGGGCATGGACACAATGCAGCCAAGTTCCTTGCCAGTTCATAGCAAGGTTGATCTTTGCCCCAGTTTCCAAAAAGTCTCTTTTCATTTACATCTGAGATCTTCTGAGAATGGCCTTTATCGTCCGTATTTCTGTCAGCATTCTGGTCACCACCATCTAACCAGTCTCTAAACCATTCCAAACTTTCCCTAGTTTTCTTGTCCTCTAAACTTCCACCAGCATGCAGGCTTTTCCTAGCCTGTACCTCCAAATTCTTCCAGCCTCTCCTCAACACCCAGTTTCAAAGCCACTTCCACATTTTCAAATATTTATTATAAGCAACACCCCACTGCTCTGGTACTAATATTCTGTATTAGTACATTTCTGTTACTTATAATGAAATACCTGAAACTGGGTGATATATAAAGAAAACAAAGTTTATTGCTTACAGTGTCAGAAGTTAGGAAGTCCAAAGTCCAGTGAGCACATCTGCTGAGAGTCTTGGTGGTGGTGACAATGAAGGCAGAACATCGCATTGTGAAATGGAAGACAGAGCAGAAAAAGACTCTCCTCTTTCTTCTTTTAAAGCCCTCTGAACCACACCCCTGACCACCATTTTTAATCCTTTCACTACTTCATGGTCCTACAATCTGATCGCCTCTTCAAGGCACCACCTTTCTCTTACTATAACAGGATTTCCCATCCTCAACTGTTACAGTGGGCAATGAGCTTCCAATAAATGAACCTTAGGGGGCACAGTTCAGTCAATCTACAGCATATTCCTTCTTGACTTTCCTCTCATATGTCTTTTAGGGGTTTGCTTTGTTCATAGATGAACTGGCAGAATTCTGAAATATGAGTTGCTGGCCCTGCCAACTCCACTCAGTCTTCCTACTTTCTAAGCTCCAAAGATTCAAATGAAAGAATGGAAATGGCAAGAGAACACCATAGTACTATAATAACCTGCTTGTCAATGTGCTCTGTATTATCTTTCTTGCCTTCTCTGTCTCACCTCAGAGCCCTACTAGTGCTTCCTAAGATTACAACACCAAACATAGCATTTACAACTGAATACTTTGTTCAGGGTCCACTTCAGAGTAAACTCAAACTAAAAACTGTGCATGTATTGAATAATTCTTTTTCCATTTATGTGTGTTTCAAGAATCTCCTCTAATTCTGTAACTTGATTTTTCATTTATTGCTATCTGTTGATTGACAAAAGTTCTTGATTTAATGCAGCCAAGTTTATCAATCTTGCCCATTAACAGTAATGCATTTGTGTTTTATTTAAGAACTATCTTCCTACAAGTTCATAAGAATAATGTTTTACACTACATTCTAGAATATTATTGGTTCTAGATGTTTAGATTTAAATCTATATGTTTAGATTTAAAATCCAACTGTAATTTAATTTTATGTATGGTGTGAGGTGGGGATCAAGATTGATCTGTTTTTTTTTCCATATTAATATTCAATGTTCTCAGTACCATTTGTTATGAAGACTGATCATTTGTAGTGCCTTTGACATAAATCAATTGTCCTTATACACATAGGTTTGTTTCTGAGCTCTCTGTTCTGTTCCAATGGTCTATTTGTCTATCTTTGCAAGACTTTCTTTTTCCTCCGTCACACCTTGATGCAGCAATATTTAAGATCCCAACACAATGTAAGCTAACTCAATAGGGTTCACTTCCATTTGGCAAACCTGGACTCCAATATGTCTATTAACCCCACGGTCAAAATGCTGCTGAGTCTTATGTTTGCCCCCTACAAAATCACAAAACATTCCCAGGAACATCTCCAAGTACATGCTCCTATCCTCCCTCACATACTGGCCTGGTAATTCTCCTATTGTGGTAACATTTCAGTTACTTCAAGTGGACTGTAAAGTGTGTTTGGCCCAAATTTTCTCATTGTCTTCAGGAGAAGCGTTGATCAAAATTACCTAGTCTGCCATCATCAGAAAACAGAAATATTTGTTATATTATTTCCTTACATAATGTACTTAAACACTTATTTCTAATTTTCTCACTTTATGAAGTATTTGTCACCAAACATTTATGCAGTACTTTTTTTTCCCACAGTCTAAACAAATATATGCAGTATTTTAATGCTTCAACATATTATGTGAGAATTAGTGCTCCTATCTTACTTTCCACATCCTGTTCCCCTTCTACCTCTCATCTAATGTCAGCTTTATCAATGCAAATTATTTTATATCCTTGATGATTGTTATTTTGCAAAGCTAGTACTATAGTTTTTTTTCTACTTATATCTTTATTATTTTCTCCTTCCCAGCCTTAAAAAAAAAAAAAAATTATTTTACTAACTTCTTGAGTTAAAGCTACATTAATTTTAAACTTTTCCATTTTCCTTTTTTTTTATTGGTTATGAATATTCATGAGATACAAAGCTGATTGTCACCACTCATGCCCATGATGTGGGGCCAGATTCATACCAGTTGTATACCCATTACCATAAATTGCATTTGTGCCCCATGTCCCCCACCCAATTATCACTAACCACTCTCCCGCTCCCTCCTTCCCCCTCACTCCACTTTGTAGCCCATAGAATTATCTCTCCCTCTCCAAGACCAATGCACTACTGTGGTCTTTCTTTCCTTCCTTCTTTCTCTCTTAGCTCCCCCATATGAGTGAGTACATGTGGTATTTATCCCTCTATGCTTTGCTTATTTCACTCAACATAAGTTTCTCCAGGTTCATCCATGTTGTTGCAAATGGGAGTATTTCATTTTCTTTTATGGCAGAGTACTATTCCATGGTGTAAATATACCACAATTTCCTTATCCAATCATCCATCAATGGACATTGAGGTTGGTTCCATGTCTTGGCTATTGTAAACAGAGCTGTGATGAACATGGGAGTGCAGGGATCCCTTCAACATGATGATTTCCATTCCTCTGGGCATATACCCAGAAGTGGAATTGCTGGATCATATGGAAGACCTATCTGTAGTTGTTTGAGAAACCTCCATACTATCTTCCTTAGTGGTTGTACTAATTTACAGTCCCACCAACTATGCAGGAGTGTTCCTTTCTCCCCATACCCTCACCAGCATTTGTTATTCACCATCTTTTTGATTATAGCTAGTCTAATTGGGGTGAGGTGGTATCTCAATGTAGTTTTAATTTGTATTTCCCTGATGACTAGTCGTGTGGAGCATTTTTTTTTCATGCAACTGTTGGCCATTTGTATGTCTTTGTCTGAAAAATGTCTATTCAGTTCCTTTGCCCATTTTTTAATTGGGTTATTTGTTTTTTTACTGTGTAATTGTTTGAGTTCCTTATGTATTATGGATATTAATCCCTTGTCAGATGCACAGTTAGCAAAAATTTTCTCCCACTCTGTAGGTTGTCATTTCACTCTGTTCATTGTTTCCTTTGCTGCACAGAAGCTTTTTAGTTTGATATAGTCCTATTTGTTTATTTTTTCTTTTGCTGATTGTGCTTTCTGGCTCACGTTCATGTGCCCAGAACTTGTTGCTAGAGTGTTTCACCTATATTTTCCCTCAGTAATTTTACAGTTTGGGGTCTTACACTCAAGTCTTTAATCAATTTTGAGTTGATTTTAGTGTATGGTGAGAGATGCATATCTAGTTTCTTTCTTCTGCATATGGATATCCAGTTTTCCCAGCACCACTTGTTGAAGAGGCAGTCTTTTCCCTAATGTTGCCTTTGTTCCATATCAGATGGCTATAAGCCTGAGGGGTGATTTCTGGATTCTCAATTCTACTACACTGGTCTGAATGTCTATTTTTATACCAGTACCATGTTGTTTTGGTTACAATAGCTTTGTAGTATAATTTGAAGTCAGGCAGTGTTATGCCTCCAGTTTTATATTTTTTTTGCTCAGGATTGCTTTGCCTATTTGGGGTCTTTTGTTCTTCCACAATCAAAGGTAAGATTGTTTTTTCCATAGTTTTTAAATGAATGATACTTGATTTATCAAAAATACAAATAAAGCACTCAGTTCTTAATGCTTTTTTAACTCAATACATGGATTATATTACTATATTTATAAATCTACTAATTTTAACAATTTTATTTAAAAGGTTATTACCATTTTGGTTAATTAAATATCCTTGAGCAAATCCTTAATGAATGTGCGTGTCCCGCACGGTTCTGGGCTCTGCGGTACAGCGTGACTGGAACAGGTGATCCCTCCCTCCTGGACTGACACCCATGGGGAGACACACACCACAGGTGAATGTGCTGAGTACATAGTAATGGCCGGTGGTGATAAATGCAGTGGAAGAAAGCAAGGTGGAGAGAGGGTCAAAGGGGGCCACCAACAGGGAGACCTGTGAGCAGAGACCCTAAGGGAGGAACACGCGGTGTCTGGGGAGGAGCGTTCTGCGTGGAGGGACGGCCAGTGGCGGCTAAGCTAGAAGGATGGAATTGCCTCTTACTGAGAGGAGGAATTCATCTGCGGATAAGTGAGGTCTGGTGTGCCTGTCAGAAATCCAGGTGGAGACGGAAAGGCCACTGCATGCACAAACTGGAGTCGCTGTAGAAAATAAATGTTTGTTGGATGGAAGGAAGGAAAGGAGGGAGAGGGAGAGAGAGAGGAAGGAAGATGGGTGAGCAGAAGGACCCACAACCGCTCACCCTCTCCCCCACCCCCTGCAGTGGACCTGAGGGCTCCAAGACCACCTCAGTACTCAGCAGCCCAGAGTGGCTCACATCACACGGAGATTCTGCCACCAAATGCTGAGACCCAGGGAGAGAAGAGATTTCCATCTCTAAAGTGTGAACATACAGACTTTAAAATCCTAAAAACAAACAAACAAACAAAAATAAATAAATAAATAAATATCCTTAAACAGTTAAATTAATTTAATGCATTTAATTTTATTTTTTAAAAACTAACAATAAAGACTATCAAATTATATCTACTGAAGTTCTTAATTCTCTTACAATATAAATATAACTTGAAATAACTAATCAGTAGAATATTTCTAAATTTGCACAAAAACATTAATTAAATGGTGTAATTTATTTTATGTCCATCCCAAATGTTAAGTCTTCTTAGAACTAAATTCACTAGCCATTTAAAAAAAAATTATCATCTTAAGCAATTTGGCTTTGCCTTTCCACATAAATGTAGAGAAATTTTGTCAGTTGACTATAAGCTGTCCATCAAAAATGAGATTTTGACTTTATAAGATACAGAACTTTAGGTATAAAGAGTAATTTTTCTCACGATAGTGAAGAACAACCAAGTCTTATCATATAGTCACTATGCTAGTGGGGATTCTCAGACCATGACTTCCAGATGGGGTGGTCTTAGAGCCTACTGACCAATTTAATGTTTGATTTAACTAATCCAAGTCTTATTTCAGTCTCTCACCTTCCTCTCAGGTTGCCTTATCACTCAATTATTTAGCTAATCTGCTTTTTGCCTAATTGTATACTGACTTATTTTCAAATTATTCCTATAAGGTAGGACCACAATATTTATAGATATTTAAATGGCAATTGAATGTTCCATATTTTTAATGGAATTATTGATCTATCCATTTGTTATGGATACAAAGCATAAGTTGTATCTCTACCCTTGATATTATTGCGGTTGACAACATTTACATTCTGATTGTTACCATGTTTAAGTCTTCCATATTTGTTTTATAGATTATTCTAAATGTTGAAAACCAAAAAGTGGCATTTGTATTATCATGGATATGTAAATACGTACCTCAGAACCAAGTAATACACTGGGATAAACTTTTCTTCTCTTTGTGTCAAATGTCTCAATCCCTCTGTCATATAAAGAGATTCCTAACACACTGGTAAAATTGGTGTCTTTTCTTACACTGCATTAGATCTCTAAAATTCTATCACAGTTTGCTTTAAATCTGAACAATGTATTTTTCTTTGCCTATTTTCAGTTGGGTTGTCTTTATCTTATTATTCAGAAGGTATTTGTTTTTTTAAGTCTAGTTTATTGAGGTATATTTTCAAATCCTAAAATTCACCTGTTTTAAGTGTAGAGTTGAATGAGTTTTGACTAGTATTCAATTCTTTAACATCACAACCAAGATTTAAAATATTTCCCTTGTGCCAAAAAGTTTCTTGTGCACATTTGAAGCCAATCACCCCCTCCCCTCCCCCCCCCCCCCCCCCCCCCCCCCCACAAAGTCTCTGGAAACTATTGTTCTGTTTCTCTGACGGCTTTGATTATTTTTTCCAGGGCCCTGATGATCTCCCAACAGAAGTTTTGCCACCATTTCCTCCTTATTGACAAATGACTTCATGGCAAGGACCTGGACCTACCTCTATGGGTTCTCTTTTCTTAGATTTTGAACTAATCCTAGA
Organism: Galeopterus variegatus; assembly: GCF_000696425.1. Classification (NCBI taxonomy): domain Eukaryota; kingdom Metazoa; phylum Chordata; class Mammalia; order Dermoptera; family Cynocephalidae; genus Galeopterus; species Galeopterus variegatus. The sequence goes on from NW_007726751.1 coordinate 396,197, forward strand.
TTCTCTCATCAGCTGGCTTCCTGCTAGGTTTGGCTAATGGAAGGCTAGATCTCCCCTTGGGTGGTGCCTCCTTTATGGCTTTAGTTCTCACTGGGCTCCAGTAACACTTTCAACACTTAGGCAGTTGATAACTCTTTCTTAGCTTTTACTTCCTGCTTGCACAGAGACTCAAGATTAGTGACAGATAAGCGCGTAGGGCCTTCTGAGTTCTTTTCTCAGCATGCTCACATCCACATGTATGCATGTGGCCTTTTAGAGTCCCAGGAATATATTAGAGCTTTTAAAAACCCCTACGGAAATCTTATTCACCTGATTTTCCTTTTCAGCCTAATGGTTAGTCTATCATTTGCCCCAACAGTTATCCACGGCCTCAGACAGACATAAAGTTAAGCAATTGCCTATAATTGTTTTTGATAAACACCCTCAGAGAAGAGACTCTTTGCACTGGTGAGTTCTGACTGAGGTGAAATAAAGACAGCCTTGCAAGTGGAGTCTTCAAATGAACCACCAAACAGGAAAAATAATGACCGTGTTCTGATAAGGGGCTTTAAAGAAGCTCTAATCCCCTTCTACCTCTTCCAATTGCTGCCAGGCTGCTGGTTTTCACTGTGATGCAGACTTGGTTTTCAAGGCTACCACAGAGCTGGAGACTAGAATGTGGGACCATGATAAATTAAAACAGCACAAGGTTCTCTGTTCTTATTGAGATTCAGCCACTTTTCTTTCAAAAGTGCACTCCAGATTGCTGTTAATTTTTAGAGTTCTGACAAAATTTAATTTAACATTTTTTGCCAGTTTTCTCACTGCTTTTATGGAGGAATTTTCAAAGGCTTTTAATATGCCATTAATTAACTGCCTTTAATCTGTTACTAAAGTCTTACAAATCAATCTTAATGTCCCCAACTATACTGACGATTCAAGTTAAAAAAAGAAAAATTGCCCCACCCTAAGTTTCTTTGGCGACTAATAAAAAAGTTTTTTTTCTCCCCTTCTGGATATAAATTATTATTTTGATTGATTATACTTCCTAGAATCTCTAGTTAATAGCTAACCGTGTACCTGGCATATGCTATAGTTCATAGAGAATGTGTTTGAAGCATGATCCCTATGGAATTACAAAAGATAAGAATATAAATGTTATTTTAAATATTAATAGAAATCACCTACATAGTTCTTCCTTCAACAGGAGAAAAACCTAACTGATGTAATTATTTCAATTTCCTAAAAATCTATTATTCTAATTTCAATTGACACTATTTTAATTAATGACTACCTTCAAAATAAATCATTTGTTGAAATTACAAATATGCTAAATTTTACACTGACTTATCTCTCAATTACTTTAAATTAAATAAGTTGAGATTTGATGCATCATCTTCAGGCAATACCTCTTCTTCAAGTGAAATGTGTCAGTACCTGCTTTTGTTCACCTCCTTGCCATGTTCTGAAACTTAAAGCCATTGCATGATGAGTTTCATGGAAAACAAAAAGAATTCTTTAAGAGTTTTATTTTTGGGGCCGGCCCGGTGGCGCACTGGAGAGTGTGCCGCTTGAGTGCGCGGCGGCGCTCCCGCCGAGGGTTCAGATCCCATGTGGAGACCGGTTCCCGCTCACTGGCTGAGCACGGTGTGGGCGCAACACCGAGGGTTGCGATCCCGTTGCCGGTCAGTAAAAAAGACAAAAAGAAAAAAAAAAAAGAGTTTTATTTTTGTTTGCTTTCCACAAAACTTTTAGATTACCACAATGATAATTGCAATGCAGTCTACACTGTCTCTTTTAATGTACTTGACATGGTCTAATTTATCAAACGGACCCTCATAAATGTGATGTATTTCAGTAAAATACACTCCATAATGTATTTCATTACAATTTATGAACCATTCCGCAATTAGAAAAAAGTTGCATGTATAGTCATTCTACAGTCTTGCACATCTACAGATGTCTTTGATACTAGTGCTTTCTGAAAAATTCTGACACTAAATAACATTTGGCTAAGTAGAAAAGATTTTTTTTAAAAAAAAAAGCTAACTGAAAGAATCAGTATTACTTTTATATCTTCTTATTCTTGCTCAATGTATCTCATTTTTTATACTTTATGTGATGAGTTTTGTGGAATTGAGAACCTAGCTATGGAAGTCATGCTGGAAATATGAATGATAAAAAAGTGTGTAAATGTTGTCAAACAATCAGTAGACACAACAAGAATGCAATTAAGCACAGAGCAGATGCATTTTCACATGACTTTTAAAGCCATAAAATTGTGGGATAATTCTGGGAAATTATAGTTTGCTGGCAAACAGGCTGAACTGGCAGTTCCTACGGTCAAAGTGCCAAAGATAGATTATATATTGGGGAATTGAAATATCAAAAGGAATTCTTTCCTTAGGTTGCTTTCATAACCTCAGATACATGTATGGTTAGAAGGTAAATACTTAAAATCATTTTTGGAAGGTGTGGGAGCTGCGGGGTGAAGAGGGGCTGCAGAATTTTGCCAGTAAAGACATGCTAATCTCTGTACAGAAATTCAGAATCGGGAAAATCAGCAAAACCTCCACACTTTATCCGCAGATAAAGCCTAAAGTTAGAGATAAGAACAAGAGCATGAAGAAAGAGGTAAGCAAATAAAATTGCTCTAAAATAACTATGACGTTGTTCAGTAATCTGTAATATTACTGCCAGATTGAATATACTAAAAACTGAGGGAAATGTCCCCATGCTGAGCGTACCTGTTACCTGGTAACACTCTCTTTTCTGAATTTTCTCGATCAACTCCAGAGTTCTTTTATGTAAAGTGTATGGGATTATGAAGTTGTTTGTCTAATAAATTACAAATTTGTCAGATGACTGGCAGCACATTAGAATTAAGGGGTGCATTTCACCTATCGTTCTCAGCTTTAGCAAAAATTTTGAAACAATTAGGAAAATTCCATTGTACATCCTGTTAAACACATATTTGATTATAATAGTGAGGCAATAATTATAGTGGTCCAGACAAGGACAAATGGAAACTTGAACTAAGTTTCTGATGATATAAATAGACTTGGAGAGAATGATACTATAAAATTAATATATATTTTAAATTAACTAGATAAAAATCGGATTTTTGTTGGGGGCTATGGGGAAGGGACCAGTTGACTCCCAAATTTTGGACGTGCCTAAATGCATGAATGATGGTTCCATTCACCGTTTAAGAAATAATAGAAAAGGATCAGATTTGATGTAATGGGTTCATGAGACTGATGTTGAACCTTTGAAGTTTGAGATCATTTTAAGACAACCAGAAGATACTGAGTGTATAGACCAATATAGGTCTGCAGTTCAGAAAAGAGTTCCAGGCTAGAAGAACAAATCTGGGAGCTATCAATAAATAGGTACATGGTAACTGAAGCCATGAATAAGGATAAGATTTCCTAAAATAAGAATATAGGATAAGAAAAGAAGATCTACAAATGAAAGTCAAGAAACTCAATAATTAATGGCTAATATGAGAAGAATGTGCCCCAGTAAAGATGGGAAATGAAATGCCAAAGAGGAAGGAAGGGAAGCTGGAAGGATGGATTGTCTCAATAACCAAGAAAGAGATAATTTAAATAAATAGGGAATATTCAATGATGTCAGATTGTGCCAAGACATTTATAAAGAACTGAAAATGTCCACTGCATTTAGTAACATGGAGATGACTAGTGATCTTAGCAAGAGTCGGGCTGGAATAAGTTAAGGAGTAAGTTCAAAGTTAAGGAAACGGGAACTGCAAGTACATCCAACTTCTTTGAAAGACAGGCTAGGAAATGAGGGGAACTAAGATGGTAGTTGGGAGATGTGGGGTGAAATGTGTTTTTTAAACAAGTGAATAGACTTGAGAATATTTAATTGCTGCCTATAAAAATACCACCAATAAATAAAGTGTTAATACTCAAAGAAGTGCAGCATAACCAACAGGATAAGTTCCTTTGAAAGGCAGAACAGAACCAAGCAAAAAGGAAGGGAAAAACTTTACATAGGAGATGAGAGAGGGAGAATCCTTGAATGTGACCAAATGGAAGAACAAGAATGGGTATAAGTTATATTAATTTTAGTGTGTCAACTTAATTGGGTGCCTAGATATTTGGTTGAGCACGGTTTCTGAATGTGTCTGTGAGGGTATTTTCAGAAGAGACTAAGATTTGAACTGGTAGACTAAGTAAAGCAGATTGACCTCCTCATGTGTGTGAACTTCATCCAACCCATTGAGGGCCTGAATAAAACAGAAAGTCTGAGGAAGGAAGAATTTTCTCTCTTCCCCAACTGCTTGAGCTGGAACATTAGTCTTCTATTGCCCTCAGACTGGGACTCAGACCATTAGCATTTCTGTGCCTCAGACTTTCAAAAGTGGACCAGAGCTATACCACCAGCTTTCCATGTCTGTAACTTGAAGATGGTAATTATGGACTTCTCAGACTCAATAATCATGTGAGCCAATTTCATATAATAAATTTAATAAATGTATATTTTTTTTCCAGAAAGGAAAAAATACAAATTAAATTTAAGGGGAAAAAATAAGAATGAATGCTGACTTCACATGAGAAATAATGCAATTTTCCATACCATTCAGAAAATTGCATCATTTCTCATGTGAAGTCAGCATTCAAACCACAAGACAATGAAACAGTATCATTAAAGAGCTAAAAAAATTTTAAGCAACACTGATACCAGAAACTCTATATTCAGTGGAATAGTCTTCAAATATTAAGGTGAAATTAAGACATTTCAGACTCCAACAAAAGCTGACAGACTTCTTCGGCAGCACATTGCCACTATAAAAATTGTTAAAGGAAGTACTTCAGCCTGAAAGAAAATGATACCACATAGAAACACAGATCTACAGAAAGGACTGAAGACCACGGGAAATGACAAATATATGGGTAAATATGAAGGTCTTTAAATATTAATTTCTTTAAATATAAGTTCCTGTTTAAAGCAAAAATAATAATTCATTATGGGATTTGTAATATGTATAGAAGTAAAATATATTTTTAAAATAGCACAAAATACTAAACATTAAATATATTCCAGATGAGTTTATAATAAATTTTTAAACTAAAATTCTAAAGATTTTAGAAGAATATATAGAATATTTTTCATGAATGTAAAAACATTTTCTTAAATGAGACAAAAAAAGAACAAAACAAAAAGAATAATTGATAAACTCAAATATACTGAATTAAAAATAAGGGTAGGAGAGAGCACTACCCACAAAGTAAAAGGCAAATTATAAACCAAGGATATTTGTCCACAAATTGCAAATAATTAGTACTTAGAATATATGCAGTATAATGATAAAGTCAATAAGTAATAAAAGCAATACAAGGCAAATAAAATGACAAAAATATCAGCATTGTTCATGGAAAGGGAACTAAAATTATTAATAAGTATATTAAACATAATTTAAACACAAGAATTCAGTAAATTTGTAATTAAAACTACCATATGATAGTATTTTCTGTCCGTCCAATTGACCAGAAAACTTAGAAATCTGACAGTAAGAGGCTATATTACTTCTCCTATGCTGCTGATGAGAGTGTAAATTTGTACATCCTCTTTAGAAAACAATTTGGCATTAGCTGATAAAATTGAAGATACACTTTTCCCATGACCAAGTAATTTTCTTTCTAGAAACTTTCACACACATATGCACAAGACACATGCACACATACATTCACTGCATTATTGTTGATGACAGCAAAAACGGAACAACCTAAATTCTGACCAATAGGGAAAGAAAGAGATACAAATACATTTTATATATGTATATAACAAATTACTTCACAATAAACTAAACAATAATAATAACTGAAAATAAATAAGTACAAAAACAAAGTTGTAAAATAATACAGAATTCCATTTATATGAATTTAAAACAAAACACAACAAAACTTTGTTCATGAAAGCATACCTATGAATGTTTACAACCTTATATGAAGTGGGTGGATATTTCACATTGGTAGGTAATTATAATACAGAAACTAGTCTGAAGTCTTAATAAGTATTTGATAACTTAATTTAATAATATTCAGGTTTTATAACTCTCATCTACAATTCTCTGGGCATTAAATATTGTACTAATTAAGGCCTTTTCAAAACCGGCATTATTAAGAGTTGAAATTAACCTAAATGTCCATCATCAGATGACTGGATAAGGAAAATGTGGTATATTCACACAATGGAATACCACTCTACCATAAAAAAAGAATGAAATACTGCCATTCACAGCAACACAAATAAACTTAGAGAAAATCATGTTAAGTGAAATAAGCCAGGCACAGAAAGAGAAATACCACATGTCCTGACTCATAAGTGAGAACTAAAAAATAAATAAATTTTAAAAAAGAAAGATATCACAACCACAATAATATGTTGAACTTTTAAAAGGAGAGAACAGAACTGAGGTTACTAGAGGTGGGAAAGAGGGGGAAGGGGGGTGAAGGAGGAGTTGGTAAAGAGCCATGAAAAAAAAAAAATATATATATATATAGAATGCACTAATTATCCTGGTTTGAGCATCACATATTGCACACAGGTATTAATATTCAACTCTGTACCCCTTAGATATGTACAATCAACTATGTTATAATAATAATAAAAAAAATTTTTTTAAAGTACACCACAGGCATATTTTCACTGAACCCTTAAGATGTCCCTAAGAAAGAATGAAAGAAAGAAAAGAAAGAAAGAAAGAAAGAAAGAAAGAAAGAAAGAAAGAGACATTACATATTGAAAGAGGAAAATAAACTTGTCCTCAGAATGGTCCTCAAGTACTGTTTTAGTCAGTTTTGTGTTGCTATAACAGAAATACCTGAGACTGGGTAATTTATAAATAACAGAGATTTATTTGGCTTACGATTCTGGGACAGCTGCATCTGGCATAGGCCTCAGGCCGCTTCTACTCATGGCAGAAAGTGGCAGCAGCCGGAGGGTACAAGCAGATCACATGGTGAGGGGGAGGGGGAGGGGAGGGGGAGGCGCCAGGGTCTTTTTTAAGCAAGAGCTCTGGCGGGAACTGATAGAGGGAGAACTCACTCATTACTCCCCCCCTCTAGGGAGAGCATTAATCCATTCATGAGGGATCCACCCCATGACTCAATCAGTTTCCAACACTGCCACATTGGGGATCAAATTTCCACATGAGTTTTGGAGGGGGCAACACATCCACACTCCATCAACTACCAAAAAGTTTGCTAATTTTATCTTTTTTAAAAAATCTCAAAAATTATGGATTACATAGCACAGCTCCTTCTCAAAAGATCATATATTTTGAAATTCTGACCTTCAAAAAATTCTTTCCATTTACTAGAAGTAAAAAGAATGCCAAGATTCCAGGCTGCTTTCATGTATAATTCCAACATTCCTTCTTTTCTTCATAAAGTCCTGAAATTATGTTGTTCTCCAGATGCTAGCCCCAGAGACTAAGTAGTAGGACCCTGTTGGGAAAATATAGGATAAATGGTCACGGCCCCTCAGATGTTCAGAATCTTGCCCAGCATTTGATGTAAACAGACACGTGCACTAAGGTATTCCTTGGTTATTGTCTAGTGTAATTGCGCATGTGCATCCAGGTGTCCTGGGTTATGGACTTAAGTATAAGGATGAGTGACTCTGATCCACGGGGCCTGCCAGCCCCAGGATGCCCCCCGTGGGGGGGGGGGGGGGGG
>NW_007726751.1:403914-421828 GCF_000696425.1 Galeopterus variegatus
CCGGCGCCCGGGGGCGTCCCGCCCCCGGAGGCCCCCCGGGGGGGGGGGGGATGGGGAGGCCACTATTGCTGCTGGACGCTGCTGCTGCTAGTGCCCCCAGGACCCTCTGCAAGGCCACTGCCACTGCCGGACCTGTAAGCTGCTGCTGGTGAGGAAGCTGAGTACTGAGCTCCTGTGGTCTGCCAACAACTCCTGGAGTCTTTCCTGATTACCTAGCATGGACCTGCGTGTGAGGGGTCTGGGGACCCAGTCTGTTTAATGGGTTTGGAGGGTCTGAGCCCTAGCTCTGACAATATAAATCAAACTTAGTATAACTAAAATAATGAAACATTTCAGCTTTAGTTGTGATTTGCCTTACTTTAAAGACCCATTAAGAGTTTACTGAAGTCAAGCCCAGATTGTCACATATCCATTGAGACAAGACTCACTCGAGCACATCACTACATTCTTAACTGAGATCATGATCATTATTTAAAAATCCACTTAGTAGTAATTTTCCACTTAAAAAAAATCTGCTGCACTTCATATGTAAATATGTATAATATTTCCACGGGTACTTCTAGCAAGAGTTTTACCACAACATCCTGTCCTACTCACATTTTAGTTTCTCAAGAAATTTATCCCAAGCAGAAAGCACATATTGACTAGTATGTCCTCCTCCTCCTCCCACTCCATCTCCTCCACTAGTATCGTTGGACAACTGTCTTTGATCTTTGATTTTGCCTATGTTAGTCTAGGTCAGAAACACTACAGGAGCAAAGAACACAACCTTTTCTGTTTTTCATTCAGCTGTCCCCAACTAGGATGTTGAGATACACAGGTATGTGACAAATGAGTTTGAAAAAAGGATTAGAAACTAGAGCATATGATTTGCATATTATCCAAAATTTTTTTTATCCAAGCAGTAATTCTGTCTGAATCTGCATTCACCCATGAATATGTTTCATATGTGAGTACGTATTGCAGTAGAAAAAGGGCAAAGACCCACGGTCATTAGGTAAATCTCAATTGCTTTGAGATCTCCTAGTTTAGACCCACTAGGAAAATTCAGCCCAATGGAAAAATGCTTCTACCTCCATCTTAGGCAGTGTTAAATTGTGAGTTTATTACAAATGCACCAAAAACTGTCTGATGTCCCCCTAAGTTACATGATTCCCCTTTCAATTTTTACAAAACTAATGTTTATAGCTAGTGGGATAATAGGGACCTCCTTGTCAAAGTATAGTCCAGAATTTTCTGTGCCCTGTTATTCTAGGAGATGAGTACAGTGTGTGTCCATAAGATCTACCTGACAGGTGGAGGCTTTGAAGCTAAATCAAGCAAACATGGTAGTCTAGTGCCCACACTCTAGTTTCTTTGCTATGGTCTCAGGAGACCAATTGAAGCAAAGGAGGTGAATTGCAGAGGGGTGTATCTAGGTAGGTTGCCTGATTTAGGAATGGTCAAGGAACTGGCAGAAAGCTAAATTGTCAGTGGATTTAATATCATCCTCTCATGCGTTATGATGACTTTTGAAGCAAATCCTGCAGAATCCCCCTTTTCTCAAGCAAAAAGATGTTGCCTCCTGGCACAAACTATTCACTCTGCTTGGTCTTCATTCAGCTCCTGGGGGCTTGGAATGTCTGTGGAGTGAAAGAGGCCTAAGATCCAAGGCCTGGATGTGCCCAACATATATTCAATGGGAATAAATGGGAAAAAAAAGTGGAAGAAAATGTTTTCCATGTGGAAAGGACAAACGAAGGTTAATTTTCACTGAACAATACACAAAAAACACATCTATTAGTTCAAATTGCTCAAAAGCAAATTCTGATACATGGTATTGCTCTCCTGGTATTGTTCTCCAAAGGCTTCAAACCCAGAGCACATAGCACCTTTTCTGTGATCCTTTGTCTGGTACCTGCTAGGATACTCCAGCACCCTCTGCCCTGAACTCCCCAAATCATCACCCATCTTTCTAATATTTACTCCAATATGTTGTATGTGTGTGACTGTCTGCTTCTCAATGTGTTTGAGCAAGCAATGGATTTGCAAACTTGTAAAAGATTTTGTAAAGAATGGTCAGTTGGTGAGGACCTTATCTTATTAGTTTTAAAACTGAACCATGAACTCTCATCACTAGAGCCAAAAGAAAACCCTTTGGTTCAATCTGTATCCTGAAAAGACATACAAAAAGCAGTGCTTCTCTTTGATTTTTGGCCTACACTTTTCAGGTGGCAGCAGTTTTCTCATTAGGCTGACATTTATTACACAGCTGGTGTCAACCAATACCTTGTAAATAAAATATAAACTTAGTTTTAACCCAATTACAGGGGACATAATAGCCTCATTTGTTCACATGAGCTGCCCAAATCACAGACAGTTCTTAAATTGGTCACTTTTAAGAAATTACTTGCCAAATAATAGTCTCGTTAAAGAACAAATGTCAGAAACAGATTTCTAATGTGACTAACGGGCATTCACTGAAGTAAAAGCAAATATTTGGACCCACTGGAATGTTAATTATAAATATGCTTATGCTAGCAAACACTAAATCTAGATGAAAATGACATATTTTTTAAAATAGTAAGCTCATACATTCATAAATATGCTTGTGCTAGGAAATGCTAAAATTTAGATGAACAGCATTTTTAAAAATGGTATGCTATTCATATTTTTACATGCAATTATATGCAAAATTTTACGTAACGTATTTTAAATCTCAATCTGATTTCAGGATTACCGTGTTTCGATTAGTAACTATCAGACCCAGCCCAAATAAGTTAAAAAGAATTAGTTCAAATTCCCAGATTTACAGAGATTTCTGACAGGTGTTTGGATTGAACTTCCTTAAGAGACAGTTAAAGGAGACAATGGATACACAATCACAACCCGGTGGTTAAAAGGTTTAGAGCTAGATAGAGGCTAATATTCTAACTTCTACACTTACTAGCTGTAACATTTTATATGTGTTACTTATCCTTTCTAAGCCTCCGTATTTTCTTTATCTGTAAAACAGGAGTAAAAACCCCTGATTCACTGGATTGTGTTAAGGATTAAGTTAGATATCATTTGTAAAACCCTTACCCCAGAGTCTGACCCATAGCAAGTGCCGAGTAAATGAGAGCTTCTATTATAACTTCCATTGGTTTGCATACATACTTTTCATAAACTCTTCCTGGAAGATATTCCCAGATGCTTATTATATTCTGTGCACTCTAATCCTAGAAAAATAATTTATTGTCTTTTATTGGAATTTTTCCCATTTCCTTTATCAAGATTGGTTTCATTCATCTTTTGCCATCATACTAAAATATTCCAAACTTAAGAATGTTTCTTCTGCAAGCTCTTGGCCACCTACCACTCAATATTATTATAGTTCTTTACAAAATACCTGATTCCATCGACTTCCAAACTTTCCTCTTTCAAGAAACTTTGTGTCCCCCACATCTTTCAGGATTCCTAAAATATCTGTTTACTAATTGCATGCTATTATTTTTATTCAAAGCCTTTTAGACAAAGACTGATTGCAAAAATACACTGATATATTCCAAGATAATGCTGGGTTATCTTGACCTTGAGTTCAACTTCAATTCAGTTTTTTAGAGCCAAAAAGAAGTTCTTCATTCCATAATCTCAAATTTCACTAGGGAGACTTACCATCAATCCAGCGCTCCATTAAGAACTGCTTTGATCCCCAGTCAGCCTGCCTAATCTAATGTTTTGGAAAAGATAATTTTGCTCTCTCTTCTGGAACACTATCCATATTCTCTTACTTTGGTGAGAAAAAAAATGTCAAAGCCTCCCAAAGACTGTGAAAAATGCTGAGTGAAGCCCTGGATCCAGATTGCTATTCTAATAGTTTATGGTTAGTTATTCTTTTGTGTCTGTACTTGGTTTTCACAACTCCTGCCTCCATTTCTCTCTTAGATCACTGCCTTCAGAAGTGCAGTCAGAATCCCTCCTTGCATCATGAGAAAGAGCCACCTTTTTGCATTTTGAGCCCTTGTAAAATAACTTTTATGTAGTCTTGCACGTGGAGTTGCCTACTTTAAAAAAAAAAATCATTTTAAATGAGAGTGATTCTGCAGACCCTTGGGAGGAAAAAAAAAAATCCTTTAAATACCTTGGTAAGTGGGAACAAGCATGAGAATGAGATAAAACAGAAGTGCTTCTCAGAACCTAGTGCAGACTGTCTCTACCAGCAATCACTTCAGAGCTGTGGCCCAAGCTGGGCAGAGTGGGATAGGGTGGAGGACACACATAGGGTTCCTCCTGATAAATAGAGCTCTTTCTGCAACAACTGATTCTCTTCATTTGTACTTTTCTGCCTGATTCACAGCCCTCTTTTTCTTACTCTTTCTCTCCTAAAAAGTGTTGGCAACGGTACAGCAGTGAGTGAAAGTCAAAGAAATCCCACTGTGGTTCTAGAAGGACATGACAGCAAACTGTGAGGTCTTGTGCAATCATTTCCTGTTTCTTGACATCAGTTTTTTTAAGCTATAGTGACTGGCTGGGGGTAAAAATGAACTTGAAGTCTCTTTCCAGGTCTAACATTCTGTCTTTTCTTTTTTTAATTCTATAGGTATTTTCTTCTAAAGATCTCAAGCACGTTGTGTTTGTAATTGTTATTTTTAAACTGCACACAGACACACATGTGTACACAAAGTTTAAATCTATTAGTGAACTCTTCAACTATGGCCAAATGTAGAGATAGTCTTTCACATTTTATGGGATGTGACTTTACTAATTCAGACCCCCAGTTAACAGATCAGGGTCATGGATGTTGGATTTGCAACTTATGAGCATAAAGTCCACCCCCAATAGTCTAGTGGCAGACTCCCGAGCATTTATTTGGCAGTGTCTACTTTATAAATTACCATGTTCAAGTGGTATTCTCAGAAGGGCTCCCATTGTTATTTTCTCCTCAGTTTTTGATGCTAAACATCAAAAGAACCAAAATATCAAAATGTCAAGTCCAGGAGGAAATGTTTCAAGAGAATTTATTTTTGTACCAATTTAACTTTTCTCTGAATTTCAGGAACAAGGGTGTGGGCCTTGTTCATCAGACCACTATGTTAAATGAGATTCATCCAGTTCTAATTACTGCTCTCTGTTACAAGGCCCAAGGATGCCTTGTTACTCTTGGCATGTAAGTTACTGGTTGGACGGATTGTACTAAACAAAGAAATCTCCCTAATTGATAAATGATTAAAAATAAAATTAAAAAAAAAAAAACCTGCACTCCAACTCTGAAATTTGTATTACCTGATCCTGAGGTGTAAAGGATGTGAGAGAAGGGTGAGGAACTGAGTCTCTGATTGTTTATGACATTTTTATAATGTATTTCTTCTGAAAAACTTAAAATGCCAGGAGCTTTGTCTTGTAGTAATTACTTGTACACAGTTTTCTTGTTTTGTTTTTTTCTTTTGCAGTCTCTTTAATTTTTTTAATGCAAAACAGCCCAAAGAATAGTTTTATTAGTTCTAGGCATATGAGTGGTAATTTCTGGAGTGGGTGTTTTCATAACCTATTCCATGCAAGTGGTCTTTTAAAAAGAGTCTTGCTTCTTTTCTGCTTGCTAATTATTAGTCTTTCTCTTTGCATTGCTTTGCCTATTTGATTTGTTTTAGTCTTATGATTTGATTGTTTTAATCTCATGATAGGGAAAAAAGACAACTAAAAATCTGCAAATGTATACTTGTGAAGTATACTACGGGCAGAGAGTTGGGCCAGTAAACCTCCCACATGCAAAGAAAGAAGAGCAAGACATTTTACAAGTGATGAGGGCATTAGGTTCAATAGGAGTTTAGGAGAAAAAAACTTCACAACATCTGATCTATTATGCAGATAATGTTAAAGTCAAGGGAACAGCTCATCCAGGGAATCAAGTTTTCCCTATAAAACCAATAAGGAACAGGGGCTTCAAAATAGTAGTCCTGAAGCTTTAGGGTTGTACTAAGTTCCCACAATAGCATGAGTTAACTACATTTGATCCCATCCAGTTCTGCTCCATTCATTAAAATGAAGGTATATTATTCCATCTTAGAATACTTTTCTCTTTCAAAGGGCAAGGACTTTTGAATGTCAAAAGTTCTGCAATCTAGATCACTAACACTTATGAAGACAGGAATATGAAAGTAATGCTAACCTGAAGAGTAGTGAAAGCCAGGGAATTAGGACAAAAGTACACAATATCCACCAGAACATTCGTTATACTGATGTGCTTTGAAACAGATACTGGGAAGAAGGAAAGCTATGTTTAGAATTTCCCAAAGTCATGAGATTTCTTGGGCGTGGCATGCTGAGGATGACCCCCTGAGAATGGCAGTGAAAAGGAAGAAACACGGCCAGGATGTGCAACGTGGGATCGAGGGGCAGCCCGTAGAAAAGGGCTGCAGGTCAAAAAGCGTGAGTCGGAAAGCTGAGCATGGCACATAGGCAGCTACCAAGTTTCAAAGAAACCACAGTTTGCAAGTGGAAAATCCTTCATGGTTGACTGTTTTTAAAACATTATTGCACTTAGACAAGAGCTTATCACATTTGCTAGGCTTATTAACCATTTTAAAGTCTGGTACTCGGGTTGCAAACAAAGACACCTTTTATCTTAAAAAGAATATAAGATACAAGCTTTTGAATCAAACAAAAAAAAAAAAAAAAAAAAAAAAAGAAAAAAGGATGGATTCCCTAAAGTAGTGGTTCTCCAAAGGCAATTTTGGGGTCAACAACAGCATCTGGGAACTTGTTTAAAATGCAGATTCTAGCAGAATCAGAATCAGAAACTGAAGGAACTGAAGGGAGGAAACTTCATTTTTCTTATTCGTTTTTCATGGAATCCTGCTTTTGTTTTTTTGTTTGTTTGTTTGTTTGTTTTGGATGTAATATTTTCTTAAATGTGATTACCAATACTAATAGAATTTTTTAAAGTTCTCTTCTGTTCTCTAAACTACCTGTATTTCCTCTTGGGTCAATATATATTTTTATATTATATATATATTTATATGTGGAGAGAGATATATAGATATATATGTAGATACACACACACGTCTGCTTATCTTGACTTCTTTTTCTTACTACTGCTTTCCCTCTAGTGTCTTATATCTTGGACATCCATCCATGTTTAAGAATGAAGGTCTGTTATAACAAACCATTATACATATAAATATAACATAAATCTTTGTTATAACAAATCATTAGCTAAGGTTTGAGAACCACTGTTAAATGAATAGGTAGAAAACACCATACTTAAAAGTTCATCTTTTAAGTGACCAAGATTTTCAATCGATTTGTAAAGAATATGCTGTGTATTTACTGTTTTGCTGTAAAAGACATAAATGTTGCTTGAAGGGGAAGTTTGGACACTGCATACAAAACAAATGAAGAATAAGTCAAGACAGGGCACCATCAAGAAACCAAACCAAATGTCTGAGGAGGACTGTGAGGAGGCAGGAGAGAGAGAAGGGCAGCATGTGCTGGAGGCATCTAGAAAGAGTGAAGACAGGATGCAGGGGTCCTCATAGGAGACTCTCCTAATGAACCAGCATTTCTAATTCATGAGAGAATGCTTACTCCACTTACCCAAAAGAAAGGCAAGAAAAGGATAACTCTCTACTCCCCCTCACAGCCATAAGGGGTAGACAGTGACCTCCTGTAGGCACAAATTGATGACCCTCCTCAGCCTCCACTTTCTGTTCCAAATGAAAAAGAGTTTACAGCCATTCAAGGAGTGAGAGCCCGATACCCTCCCAGCTGGGTAGGCCACAGCCTGCAAAACCAAGTTTTCTGACAAGCACTCCCAGGCCTGAGGAGAACTATGGGAAGACTGAAAACAGTGCACTAGAGCTGTGTCTATTCACAGCCCCTCCAGAGTTCCACAGCTAAGCTTCCCTTTAGACTGTTTAGAGTTCCTAAATAAAACAGGTGGGAAGAAGCGTCTGAGTCTGGACAAAACTGATAAAGCCATGTGTCCCTTAAACTGGGCACAGCCCTGAGCCAGGACCAAATATTGGCCCAGTGGGTGGGAACATGATCCAGCCAGCCCTGTCTAGAAGTCTCTCCCCCAGGCACTGGCAGTAAGGGATGCTCTGGGAAATGGCATGCTGGCTCCTCTTGGCTTTCGGTTCAAAAGTTAAAGAACCACCCTAGTTTCCTTGAATTGCTCACTGTGACTTGTTAAATGTGTATTTAATCAAATCTTTTTTTATGTTACGTATATTTTCACAAACAGAAGCCTGGGATTCGGCATTCTAAATATGCTACCTACAGGATTGTAATGGGCTTTTGGACTGACAACCCCGTATTCACAACTACATCAGTTCTTGATAACAGACAAAGGGAAACATCCCTTACTTTAATGTTCTCTAAAGTATGGATTGATGGCCATGTATATAAGAATCCTTTCATATCCTGATTCTTATTTTTGTTCTGCTTAAAGTACAGGTTCCCTGGTCATGTCCCAGAGCAATATAATCAGAAATGTGTAAGGGTAGAGCTCAAGAATCTGCATTTTAAATAAAATACCCAGGTCATTCGTATGTTAGTTAATATTTAAAACATGGTTAGTTGGATTAACAGTCAAATCAACTTTGCAAAAATCCAATCAGAGCCATATGCATTAATGATTGGTATGTGCTTTGTTTTGGCAATGATACAACAATGAGAGAGAGAGAGGTGAGATTACTGTGAAGGAGGATGTAAATGGGCAAGTGCACTAAACGATGGAATAACTGAAACGGAGTTAGTGAGGAAGTGAAAAAAAACTATACCAGTTTCCTGCATAACAAATTACCAGAAATTGAGAGGCTTAAAACACTAGAAATGAATTCTCTGATAGTTCTGGAGACAGAAGTCCAAAATCAAGGTGTCAGTAGAACTGCACTTCTTCCAAAAGCTTAGGAGAGAATCCATCCCTTGCCTCTTCCAGCTTCTGGTGGCTCTTGACAATCCCTGATGTGTGGCCTCATGGTTCTAGTCCCTGCCTTTGTGCTTACATCACCTCTTCTTCTTCCATGCCTGTCTTCTCCTTGGGAGCCTCCATTCTATAAGGATACATCTGATTGCACTTTGGGTCCCCTGGATAATCCTCTTCTCAAGTTCTTAATTTCATTTCAAAGACCCTTTTTTTCAAATAAGGTCACATTCACAGGTTCCAGGAATTGGGATATGCATATATTTTGGGGGGCCACCATGCAGCCCACTATGGAAACAAAAAGGGGAAGGAAGTGAGAACAGTGTAGGGGAAGAAAACAGCAACTTCCCTGCCTTTGGCACATTTAGCCAGGAAAGCTGGGGTATCTTGAATTGCAGATAACACCCTAGTACCAAAAGAGTTTGAAATCGAAATTAGTAGGAAAGATACCTCCATGCCCTGTCTTCTTCACTGGCATGCTTCTGTGTTCTACATGACACTGAAGTCCAACTCCTCTTGAGGTCAATGATGATTTTAACCAAAGGGAAATTAGAAGCTGAAAAGGGTAAGGACAACTAACCAGATGCAACGTTATTAGCCTGAGTAAGAAGAGTTCTGGAAATGTGATATCTTCATAGTAACAAAACATCTGTCAGTGTACCAATCATTTCTCTCCTCCTTGGAGAGACGTGGGAGAGAGAGTACCTAAAATGAAAATATCAACCTCTTATTCTTGCCAAATCCTCTAGTCTTGAAAAACTTGATTCACAGTAAAGCATGCTAAAATTATGTGAGCCAGACTAATAAAATCTCATTATGCAAATCATATGTCCTATTTGAAGTAAGAGTCAGCAACACTTGGCATAATTATTTCTGAGTAGGGTAAACTGCTTTAGAAGTATTGGAAGCCACAACCTAATTTATATTTAAGATACGAAGAACTTTAGAAAGTGCCACTTAAATACTCTGGTTTCCAAAACTTGCCAATGCGCAGGGAGTCACGCATACAATGGAAAGTCAGATACTGCCAGCGTATAATGATATGTGACTCACTCATACTGAAACGTGCATAGCCTAAAATGTAGTTCTTCAGAATTTCACTGCTTCAAATTAAAAAATCACATGACAGAATTACCCATGTATTGGAAATTAGATCACATTTTGGACCTTGTTTATGTGTGTAAAGGGAGAGAGAATCCTGTGCCTATGGCATCCTGGTATGAAACATCTTCCAGAAATTTCTGGAAACTTTAAGAGACCTTGGGCCCTTATCAGAAACTCTCTGTGCCTAAACACTAGACACTGACAAATCCTGTTCATGGCTCACCTCTTCCTGTGGCAAGAGGACAAGGCGAGACAACCACAGCTAGCAAAGAGATCTTGGGGAGTTAATCTCACCTTAACCTAGTATAACTGGGAAGAATACTTTTATCATTTTCTAAATTTGATTCATCCACCTAAGGAGAGCAGTTAAGACTGCTAATGCTACTAATAACAACTCTTTACTGAAAACAAGTGATGTCTTATTCTTTACTATTATTTCATTTAACTCTCCAATGGGTAGATGGTGACCCAAATTTTATAGAGAATAAAACTGAGACTCATGGAGGTAAAGTAAGTTGCCCAAATGTATACAGTTAGGAGGGAGACAGCCAGGTTTCACTCCCAGTCTATCTAACACCAAACCCAGGCTCTTCCCCTAAAAGTCTCCCCTCCCAACTTCCACTGAAGCAATTTCTTCCTCTGCCAAAGTATCACTTTGAATTGTTCCTTATTTTCTGTTGCTGCTGGCACAGGTGTTGCATAATCCACTGATCTGTCTTGGTAATTTTTTTCTTTTGAGCTCCTCTGATATGGATTCAAGTTTTAAATCTGTGGAACCTACAGACTATATTACAGAGACTTAGCATCTTTGCTTCCTTCCTGTCGTGGGTTTATAGCACACATCTCTAAATCTTTGTTTATTTTCTTCTACAAAAATACTGCCTTTCCAGGAAGTAAGATAAATCCTGTAGAAATGGAACACTGTACCTCTGAGTGAGTCATCTAAGCCATAGCATGGTCTGGACCCTTCAGAGAAAGCTCCATTTTCTTCCACCATCATTAAATCTGCTGTTTTTCATCAGGTTAGAAGAAGAGCATTTTCTTTACTGTCTTTGTTTCTGCCTCTTTCTCTTACCCACTTCCCATCTATAACCCACAGTTAGATAAAGAAGAGGCTCCATTCATACAACACTTTATCCCTTTTTACAGGACTCAACAGGGAGCAGGTGGCTACTTAAACATACTCTCTAGGGAACAGAACTGTGCTTACTAGACATGGAAAAGGGAGAGATAGAGGGGGGTTAGCAAGAAATTGGTTAATGGACACAAAGAATGATTACATTTCGTAATGATGAGTATGCTAGTTATCCTGATTTGAACATCACATATTGTACACAAGTATCGATAGTCAATTCTGTACCCCACAAATATGTATAATAAATTATCTTTCAATAAAATAAATAAATAAATAAATAAATAAACAGACCCTCTAGGGTTGGTCATTTTAATACACTCTGTGGAGAGGAGATTAGTGCCAGGTCAGGGGAAGAGAGAGTGTTTTATAATTCCTGCTGAGTTCCTTCCCCTAAGAGATTGCTCAATCCCTGAACTAATAGGCACTCGTAAACTGGAAAAGAATAAGCAGTTCCTAAGAAAACCTACACCCAACCATACTAAATTCCATCTCTGCTCACCTTACCCATCCCAATTTTCTCCCCCTTTGTATAGTAATAGAGAGTAAGATTCAGATTTCTTGAAAAGACTACATTTGAGGGATGACTGAGGTTGAAATGATATTCCAATCTCTTTTACATTCCTCGCATTATTTATTATAACCATATTAATGTAATTTATGTACTCTTGGACTCAAATCAAAAAATAAAAAGTTACCATAGATCCATATAAGATGCCAAAATGTTACCACAGACCCATAAAAAATGCCAATAGTTTTAACACAAAGTCTGGCTAAATATTTTAGTGTTTCTTTTGAAGTTACTACCCCCAACACAATTTGAAAAATATTTTTTGATGAAAGCTACCCAAAGTCCTAGCAACCATTTGAAATTTTCTCAGTGCCCCTTGCTATGCCTAAATTGTACTTTTAGTTTTATTTAAATAAGTTGTGTTTGCTCAGAACCATTATGGGAAAATAAAATCATTTACAGAGCTATGCAGTCAGTGTTTGGTTTGGTTTAAAAATGATTTGGAGTCTGCAATTGATAATACACAGGAAAAAACCAAAATCAACAAATACAAACAAGTATACTTCAAGAAGTTCACAGGAAAATAGAATTAAAAGATAATACGAATCTTTCTCTTAACTTTCCCTATAAAATCTAATCAGAGCCAGTTGCTATATAAGCAGAGAATAAAAAGAAAAACTAAACAGAAACTTGAAAATTGGAAAATACCCTAAAAACCCTTGTAAAAACTGAGTCAGTCTCTCCAAGAATGACTCTCCGAGACAAACTCTTCATCTTGATAATGAGCCTGGAGTAATTTCAAAGGACATTGGTAAGAAGATACTAATTTTTTTTTTCTTTTTTGATAAAACCAAAATCCATCAAAGGATTATCTGAAGATCTATGGGAACTATTTAAAAATAACAAATGAAAAGAAAATTTATAGTCTTTACTATATTAACGATTTGAAACATGTAGTAATGCCAAAATACCAAACTCAAATGTGGCAACTCCACATGTGTTTCTACCAAGATTAACTTTGTGAAAATGGACTCTGGATCACGCATAATGATAGGAGTAGTTCAAAAACAGGTACAGACTTTTCAGCTTAAGTCAAATCTATGTTAAGTGTTAAAAATTAACAATCTTTAGTATTGTAGTAGTCTCTGGACCTCTGTAAGAATCTGAATCTTCTCCTGAAAAAAAAGAAAATGGACCTACGCAAGCACACAATTCTGAGGGCTTATGAACCCTGAAGCTAATTTATACAATCCATGCTAAGTACACTTGATCCCAAGGTTAACTCCTGGCAGAAAGAGAAACAAAGGTCAAGTAAGCATTTAGATAATATTTAGTAACAGCCCTGGCAAAGTATGAACTCCATCAGCCCAGAACCAATCAAGGGCTTGGTGGCTCCTCCTCTGTGCAAGGAGCTCATGAGAGCTATGGGAGGACATAATTTAATCGCCCCTACAAGACTGCGAAACTGGCCTGAGTTGCTGGTAAGGTTGATTTTTTTTTTCAAGTGCCCAGAAAACTGGATGACTTAATGGTCGTGGACTGGTACTAGAAATTGTCCACCAAGCAGCAATCACCAACCCCCCATCCCCAACTTCATCCAGGTCTCTGAGTAGCTGAAAAATAGAATGGCCTACAGTATTCAAAGATATTAATTCCTTTAACTGGATTTATAGATCCATTTCAATGTTAATAAAATTCCCAATAGTTCTTTTTTCTGCAAAATTTGACAAGCTGATTCTAAAATGTTCATGGAAATGCAATAACCAAGAATAACCAAGTCATTCTTGAAGAAGAAAAAGGTAGGAGGACTTGCTCTACCAGATTTCAACCTCATTATAAAGCTATAGTAATTAAGACTGTGTGCTATTGGTCCAAGGAAGACAGTAGTTTAAGGGAACAGAATAGAGAATAGATTGTCCAGAAATAGAGGTCACACATTTGTGGACAATTGATTTAATGATAACTTACAACATATTGGAGAAAATGATTTTTTGAGTAAGTGCTGGGTGAATTAGATACCCGTATAGAAAAAAATTAACTTTTGATCCCTTTAACACATTATAAACAAAAATCAATTTCAGGTAGGATAAAGTTCTAACTGTGAGAAGCAAAACAATAAAGCTTCTAAAAATTATTATAAGAAAATATCTTTGTGACTATGGGATAGAAAAACATTTCTAAAACAGAACATGGATAGCACTGTTCTTAAGGAGATGATTGGTAAGATGATTATATTAAATGTTAGAACTTTTATTTCTGGAAAGACAGCATAAAGAGAGTAAAAAGGCAAACCACACAGTAGAAAGTAATACTTTCTTTTTTTTTTTTTTCTTTTTGTCTTTTTTACTGACCAGTAATGGGATCGCAACCCTCAGTGTCGCGCCCGTACTGGGGACCGGCAACGGGATCGCAGCCCTCGGTGTTGCGCCCGCACCGCGCTCAGCCAGTGAGCGGGAACCAGTCTCCACATGGGATCTGAACCCTCGACGGGAGCGCCGCTGCACTCCCAAGCGGCGCACTCTCCAGTGCACCACCAGGCCGGCCCAGAAAGTAATACTTTCAATTCAATAAATTACAAAGGGCTGGTATCCAGAATATGAGGAAACTTCAAAAAGTTCATGGAAAGGTTCACATTACCTTTCAATTTTATTTTTCCCCAAACTTTTTGATGTACCCTTGTGTATAAAGAATTACTTCAAATCCATAAGAAAAATACAGGTAATCATTTTAAAAAATGAGAAAGAAATTTCAATGGGCCTTTCAAAAAAAAAAGGAAACCCAGACAAGTAATAAACATATGAAAATATACTCAAAGAAATGTAAATCGTAACTGTCAGATACCAATGCTTGCCTTCCTGAATGGCTTGAAAACAAAAAGACCATCAATATCAAATTCTGACAATGATATGGAGCAACAGGGATGCACTTACATAACAAGTAGGAGTATAAATTGGTACAATCATTTTGAAAAACTGCATATAATGTTCAGAGGTTATAAAAAATCAATAGGATGAAAAATAATATTTTGAAATATTACATCTTCAAGATGTTAGGGGAAGAAATAGGTCTATTGTTTTGGCTTTCAATTTAGAGCTAAATATGAGTCTTTGTACTAATACAAATTAAGTGAGTTACGTTTTGATAGTATATCCCACACTTGAACAAAAGATGAACTCGTACATTTTTTGTATATTTGTTCAATTTCTATTTTTTGAGAACATGCAGAGTGAGTCTAATGTTGCTTTTACATGGCAGTACCTCAGAAAATAGGAGCTAGTTACGTCCTCCTGGGCCTTCGCTTCTCCAGGTAGTTCCTTCATCTGTTTTTTTCCTGCACCATCCTGATCACTTTCCTATGAACACTTTCCTTCTTGGTTCATATCTCCTGAAGTATTGGGGCCCAGAATAAAATACATCATTGCATGTATGTATCGACAAAGTAGACGACAGTGACATTAACATTTCTCTTTTTTAGATATCATCTTTGCAGTAATGCTAAAGTCCTAATAACTTTGTGATAGTCACTTAACACTTTACCCTTTTGGATACACACTACTTACCATGAACTGAAACCTTCAGGTCTTTTTGCACATGGTGTTACAAAGTCACCCTCCATTTTGTGCATTTTTAACCCATTTGCAATCATTTCTATTTACCAATTTTTAAATGCATTTTGTTTAAATTCAGCACAATGCTTCAACCTTTCTTTGAGATTCTGTTTTTGCCATTTAAAATGTTCATCGACTAACAAGACAGTATAGAATGACCTCAGTGTGTGTCTGTGTGTGTGTATAGATAGATATAGACAGCTATAGAAATAAATACAGAGACATTGGTATATTTGTATGTTTTCACATACATATATATACAAATATATATGTATATAACCATAAAGCTGAATGTCAAGTTTTAACTACAGTTGTTTCTAGGTGGCAGGTGATTCTTATTTTTTTGCACTTGACTTTTATATTTCCTTTGTAATTTTGTACCTTACTTAGTGGGGTAGAATTCTCAAAATCAATCCATCTTCTTCTATGCTTAGAGGTGAATAAGGCAAGTCACATTGGGACAGTTTAACCCCAGTTAATACTTGGGTTACAAATGCTTGAGATAAATCTTAAAAATAAATAGAAGATTGCTCAAGGTTAATGAAATGCCATAAGCAAAGAATACAGATTTTTGAGGACATTAAATAAAAAATGTGTTGTAGCTTGATCAGCAATGACTTTGAATGCCATACCAAATAGTTTACTATATAGATAACGTATTCTGGAGACATTAGGAAAAATTAATGGTTTTCAGGAGGAGACTTACGTAATTTCACCTATGCATTGGAAAGAGACCTGATGTCAGCAGTGAAAAAACTAAATTTATTGATAAGAGATTGGAGACAAGGACAACTGTTAAGCATTCACTGTTAAGGATGCTAGAAACCTAGATTTTAAGGATCCTAGAGCAAGATGATTGGATCCAAATAGAAAAGCGCCAAGGAAATGAACAGAGTAGCTTCAAGTAGTATTTCCCAAACCCTATTCAACAGAACACTAGTATCTACTAATGAACATCATGGAATATTCATCAGTATTCATTCATTATTATTCATTATTATTAATATTTACATTATTGGTGAATTATTATTACATTATTGGTGAACTGGGGGGATTGTTTTTCAAATAAACTTTAGAAATGTCACGTATTACATTCTCCTCTTGAATGTTTGAAATGCACACAAATATATGAAACTCCTGAGAAGTTCTGCCATTAAGAAACATGTTTAACTTTCCTTAATACACCATTTTCCAAACTCACTTGATTACATGGAAAGCTTGTTAATATGTATCTTGGTGTATACGAGTATTCCATGCACGTAATTTGGGAAATACAGCATTAGAGAAATATTGAGAAGGCAGAAACACCAAAACATAATATTTGATTGCCTAAGGAGAGGGGGAGAAGAGGAGTGTTAAAAGTTGATGGCAAGTTTTTAGCCAACCTGACTGGGAAAATGGTGCTACAATTATCAGGTTTATGGGAACAAGTTTGATTTGAAATTACCAGTTCAGGTTTGGATTCGCTAGCTGCCAGGTGTCAGTGTTCTAACACTTAAAGATATTCATGTAATAAGTCTAAATATCTGCAAAAGATATTTCAAAAACAGTGACAGGAAGTCAGATAAGTTGTTCGAAATTGTTTTGCAGAATGGTGCTACTAATCAAAATTCAATGCCTAGCAGAGTGCGCCAGCACATGACACAATGAGTGGAATACGTGGTGACCCATGAGGTGTCTGGGATAAGAATGCTGGAAAAGATCCTGCTGAAGAAGTTACAGTAAATGGTTCTCATAAATGTGGAAACTGAAAAATTATTTTCATGAGATATTCTTTTCCTAGACACCATTACTAAAGAACTTAAACTCTTTGCCCACTGGCATGTGAGATTCTGGGAAATACCTTTAATCTGTATTGCCATCTCTTTGTATTTCCTGTTATTTAAGAGTTTAATTGGTATGACTGTGCTAAGATAAATTCAAGAAAGCAAAATGATGTGAACTGCTCGGGGCTGACATTACAGAGCATGAAGAAAATTTTCAGAGAGACTATTAACATGTAGGTAGCTACAAATATATTTCACACCTGGGAGAGGTAAAGTGATTTACCACCCGCTGGCATTCCCAGTCAGATCAAGCTCTAAACATGTGTAAGAAATCTATTTCCTTCAGAGAGGAGGAAAAGAGAAGGCAGTTGTCCCAATTCCAGTTGTTTTGCTGACCTGCTCTGTGAGCCAAAGCAATTCCAGGAATTTACCATCTTCAATCCCACATCTGCAGAAATGAAAGAACAGGAATCATAATGTGTCGTGGTCATATGCTCTGCAGGTTAGCTAAAAATTACCAGAACAATTTACATCTATAATCATGGTGGCAGGAAAAGGCTTTAGGATCAGAAGGACAAGGTTTAAATCCCACTACTTCTTTACCAACTGTATTTGTCCATTTCTGTTGTTTATAGCAAAATACACAGAACTGGGTATTTTGTAAAGAAAACAAAATTTATTGCTTACAGTTTCTGAGGCTGGGAAGTCCAAAGTCCATCTGATGGTGGTGACAGTGACCCAGTGGTCTCACATTGCAAGATGGTAGAAGCAGAGAAAGTAGAGAGAGACAGACAGACTCTCCACTTCTTTTAAAGCCCTTAGAACCACACCCCTGACCATCATTTTTAGCCCATTCACTACTTCACGGTCCTACAATTCAATCACCTTTTCCAGGCTCCACCTTTCAAT
>NW_007726751.1:421838-433472 GCF_000696425.1 Galeopterus variegatus
GTCTTTTTTACTGACCGGTAATGGGATCGCAACCCTCAGTGTCGCGCCCGTACTGGGGACCGGCAACGGGATCGCAGCCCTCGGTGTTGCGCCCGCACCGCGCTCAGCCAGTGAGCGGGAACCAGTCTCCACATGGGATCTGAACCCTCGACGGGAGCGCCGCTGCACTCCCAAGCGGCGCACTCTCCAGTGCACCACCAGGCCGGCCCAGAAAGTAATACTTTCAATTCAATAAATTTCTGCTGTTAAATGTCTTTCCTCTTACCTCTGGCTGTAGATACAAAGGGCTGGTATCCAGAATATGAGGAAACTTCAAAAAGTTCATGGAAAGGTTCACATTACCTTTCAATTTTATTTTTCCCCAAACTTTTTGATGTACCCTTGTGTATAAAGAATTACTTCAAATCCATAAGAAAAATACAGGTAATCATTTTAAAAAATGAGAAAGAAATTTCAATGGGCCTTTCAAAAAAAAAAGGAAACCCAGACAAGTAATAAACATATGAAAATATACTCAAAGAAATGTAAATCGTAACTGTCAGATACCAATGCTTGCCTTCCTGAATGGCTTGAAAACAAAAAGACCATCAATATCAAATTCTGACAATGATATGGAGCAACAGGGATGCACTTACATAACAAGTAGGAGTATAAATTGGTACAATCATTTTGAAAAACTGCATATAATGTTCAGAGGTTATAAAAAATCAATAGGATGAAAAATAATATTTTGAAATATTACATCTTCAAGATGTTAGGGGAAGAAATAGGTCTATTGTTTTGGCTTTCAATTTAGAGCTAAATATGAGTCTTTGTACTAATACAAATTAAGTGAGTTACGTTTTGATAGTATATCCCACACTTGAACAAAAGATGAACTCGTACATTTTTTGTATATTTGTTCAATTTCTATTTTTTGAGAACATGCAGAGTGAGTCTAATGTTGCTTTTACATGGCAGTACCTCAGAAAATAGGAGCTAGTTACGTCCTCCTGGGCCTTCGCTTCTCCAGGTAGTTCCTTCATCTGTTTTTTTCCTGCACCATCCTGATCACTTTCCTATGAACACTTTCCTTCTTGGTTCATATCTCCTGAAGTATTGGGGCCCAGAATAAAATACATCATTGCATGTATGTATCGACAAAGTAGACGACAGTGACATTAACATTTCTCTTTTTTAGATATCATCTTTGCAGTAATGCTAAAGTCCTAATAACTTTGTGATAGTCACTTAACACTTTACCCTTTTGGATACACACTACTTACCATGAACTGAAACCTTCAGGTCTTTTTGCACATGGTGTTACAAAGTCACCCTCCATTTTGTGCATTTTTAACCCATTTGCAATCATTTCTATTTACCAATTTTTAAATGCATTTTGTTTAAATTCAGCACAATGCTTCAACCTTTCTTTGAGATTCTGTTTTTGCCATTTAAAATGTTCATCGACTAACAAGACAGTATAGAATGACCTCAGTGTGTGTCTGTGTGTGTGTATAGATAGATATAGACAGCTATAGAAATAAATACAGAGACATTGGTATATTTGTATGTTTTCACATACATATATATACAAATATATATGTATATAACCATAAAGCTGAATGTCAAGTTTTAACTACAGTTGTTTCTAGGTGGCAGGTGATTCTTATTTTTTTGCACTTGACTTTTATATTTCCTTTGTAATTTTGTACCTTACTTAGTGGGGTAGAATTCTCAAAATCAATCCATCTTCTTCTATGCTTAGAGGTGAATAAGGCAAGTCACATTGGGACAGTTTAACCCCAGTTAATACTTGGGTTACAAATGCTTGAGATAAATCTTAAAAATAAATAGAAGATTGCTCAAGGTTAATGAAATGCCATAAGCAAAGAATACAGATTTTTGAGGACATTAAATAAAAAATGTGTTGTAGCTTGATCAGCAATGACTTTGAATGCCATACCAAATAGTTTACTATATAGATAACGTATTCTGGAGACATTAGGAAAAATTAATGGTTTTCAGGAGGAGACTTACGTAATTTCACCTATGCATTGGAAAGAGACCTGATGTCAGCAGTGAAAAAACTAAATTTATTGATAAGAGATTGGAGACAAGGACAACTGTTAAGCATTCACTGTTAAGGATGCTAGAAACCTAGATTTTAAGGATCCTAGAGCAAGATGATTGGATCCAAATAGAAAAGCGCCAAGGAAATGAACAGAGTAGCTTCAAGTAGTATTTCCCAAACCCTATTCAACAGAACACTAGTATCTACTAATGAACATCATGGAATATTCATCAGTATTCATTCATTATTATTCATTATTATTAATATTTACATTATTGGTGAATTATTATTACATTATTGGTGAACTGGGGGGATTGTTTTTCAAATAAACTTTAGAAATGTCACGTATTACATTCTCCTCTTGAATGTTTGAAATGCACACAAATATATGAAACTCCTGAGAAGTTCTGCCATTAAGAAACATGTTTAACTTTCCTTAATACACCATTTTCCAAACTCACTTGATTACATGGAAAGCTTGTTAATATGTATCTTGGTGTATACGAGTATTCCATGCACGTAATTTGGGAAATACAGCATTAGAGAAATATTGAGAAGGCAGAAACACCAAAACATAATATTTGATTGCCTAAGGAGAGGGGGAGAAGAGGAGTGTTAAAAGTTGATGGCAAGTTTTTAGCCAACCTGACTGGGAAAATGGTGCTACAATTATCAGGTTTATGGGAACAAGTTTGATTTGAAATTACCAGTTCAGGTTTGGATTCGCTAGCTGCCAGGTGTCAGTGTTCTAACACTTAAAGATATTCATGTAATAAGTCTAAATATCTGCAAAAGATATTTCAAAAACAGTGACAGGAAGTCAGATAAGTTGTTCGAAATTGTTTTGCAGAATGGTGCTACTAATCAAAATTCAATGCCTAGCAGAGTGCGCCAGCACATGACACAATGAGTGGAATACGTGGTGACCCATGAGGTGTCTGGGATAAGAATGCTGGAAAAGATCCTGCTGAAGAAGTTACAGTAAATGGTTCTCATAAATGTGGAAACTGAAAAATTATTTTCATGAGATATTCTTTTCCTAGACACCATTACTAAAGAACTTAAACTCTTTGCCCACTGGCATGTGAGATTCTGGGAAATACCTTTAATCTGTATTGCCATCTCTTTGTATTTCCTGTTATTTAAGAGTTTAATTGGTATGACTGTGCTAAGATAAATTCAAGAAAGCAAAATGATGTGAACTGCTCGGGGCTGACATTACAGAGCATGAAGAAAATTTTCAGAGAGACTATTAACATGTAGGTAGCTACAAATATATTTCACACCTGGGAGAGGTAAAGTGATTTACCACCCGCTGGCATTCCCAGTCAGATCAAGCTCTAAACATGTGTAAGAAATCTATTTCCTTCAGAGAGGAGGAAAAGAGAAGGCAGTTGTCCCAATTCCAGTTGTTTTGCTGACCTGCTCTGTGAGCCAAAGCAATTCCAGGAATTTACCATCTTCAATCCCACATCTGCAGAAATGAAAGAACAGGAATCATAATGTGTCGTGGTCATATGCTCTGCAGGTTAGCTAAAAATTACCAGAACAATTTACATCTATAATCATGGTGGCAGGAAAAGGCTTTAGGATCAGAAGGACAAGGTTTAAATCCCACTACTTCTTTACCAACTGTATTTGTCCATTTCTGTTGTTTATAGCAAAATACACAGAACTGGGTATTTTGTAAAGAAAACAAAATTTATTGCTTACAGTTTCTGAGGCTGGGAAGTCCAAAGTCCATTTAATAATGGTGGTCAGGGGTGTGGATCTGAGGGCTTTAAAGGAAGAGGAGAGTCTGTCTCTCTTCCTCTGCCCTCTCTGCTTCCACCATCTTGCAATGTGAGACCCCTGGGTCACTGTTGCCACCACCAAGATGGACTTTGGACTTCCCAGCCTCAGAAACTGTAAGCAATAAATTTTGTTTTCTTTACAAAATACCCAGTTCTGTGTATTTTGCTATAAACAGACAGACTCTCCACTTCTTTTAAAGCCCTTAGAACCACACCCCTGACCATCATTTTTAGCCCATTCACTACTTCACGGTCCTACAATTCAATCACCTTTTCCAGGCTCCACCTTTCAATTACCATAATAGGATTTTCCACCTTCTTAACAGTCACAGTGGGGACCAAGTTTCTAATACATAAAGACAGACTCTCCACTTCTTTTAAAGCCCTTAGAACCACACCCCTGACCATCATTTTTACCCATTCACTAC
Organism: Galeopterus variegatus; assembly: GCF_000696425.1. NCBI lineage: Eukaryota > Metazoa > Chordata > Mammalia > Dermoptera > Cynocephalidae > Galeopterus > Galeopterus variegatus. Next base: position 426,113 of record NW_007726751.1, read on the forward strand.
TTCACGGTCCTACAATTCAATCACCTTTTCCAGGCTCCACCTTTCAACTACCATAATAGGATTTTCCACCTTCTTAACAGTCACAGTGGGGACCAAGTTTCTAATACATAAAACTTGGGGAACACAATTCAAGCTTCAGTGAGTTTTGGGGGAACATAATTCAATCCACTACAACAATTAAAAAATGGGACCCTGAATAAATGTGAGCTTTTGGGTCCTCTGATTTTCTCATCTGTAAAATGCAAGTATTAATTCTAAAATTACAGGATATTGTAGAATTAAATAATATTTATACTTATGTCTTAAAATTATAAAATTATTTAAAATATATGTGGAATAAATTATTGTAGTTATATTATCTATCCTTTATAAGTAGGATTAATGAAACATATTTGGTTTCTCTGTTACAGAGACCATATATACATATGTAATTCCCAACACTATGTTAAACCACTTAAGCCCAAAATTAAATACCTTTCCTTACACTCAACTCAATGGTTTTCAAAAAGTTCATTTTATAAATAAAGCACTTGTCTATGTTTCCTTTGCCTGCTTTCTCTGCCTTTAATTGATATTTCATTATTTTAATTTCCAACCTGTCTTTAGGTCATTCATGCAAAAAAGAAAAGATTTTTTTTCTAAGGCGGGAATTTCTTCAGCAATTTCTGTTAGATACAGAAGTGGCTCCCAAGAAGACAGCTCCTTCAGAGACCCCTTTGCCCTTGCAGTTGATGGAATTTTAAGACCCCTTCAAGGTGCAGGCTTTTCTTGTTAATTGAATTTTCTAGTTAATAGAGAGTAAATCAGAAACTGCTTTGTTTCACCCATTTATGTTTATATTAAGTTGATCTCCCTCCTATATGTATAATTAAATCAGCCTTTACTGATGGACATCTTACCTGATTCAGGGCTATCATATTAAATACAGAGATTTTATCTCCCAGGAGTGAGGGAGCAACTGGCAACAAGTACATTTTACATTGACCGTGTAGTTGCAAATTCTTCAAAGACATCATGCTCAACATAGACCAGCTCCAAAATCAAGTGCAAAATTGGTGCTTTCTATTGAAAACATTTCTTAATAGCTTATTTTGCTACTATTTCCTACTTCTTTCTAAAATGACTTAGCTGAAAAACTATAGTGATTAGTTGAGGCTTTGTGTTAGATACCGGTATCTTCTCAAATCTAAAAGAGTTCACAAAAGGATTTAAACTTATCAAACTTTTATTTCTTACCCACAGTGAGCAAGGAACTTAATGAAGGGGGGTGAGGAGGAGCAAGCAGTGAGAGGGGCTTAATTCTAAAGGAAATGACTCCTCAAAGTATCTTGTGTCTTTGGAGGCTTCTATCTCCTCCTCATCATTAGTCTTTCCTAAACCCCTAGCACTCTATGCCAACAAAAGTAGACAAGATAAATATTCTATTTAATAAGAACAATAAATGGGCAAGAGAACTGGAAGCTTAGGAAGTGCACATTTTAAAACTTCGTGTAGAACCACCGATCAAAGGATGCAAGTGGCAATGCCAGGTAGAACGTGACCAGCAGAACTCTCCTACATGTACCACTTGCAGCCATCTGACTTCCCCGGTAACAAGCTGGACCAAAATCACAGAAATTACATTCATTCATACCTGTTTAGAGTCTCTTAACCCTCAAAGGAGCCTGTAACCAGCTGCCGCCTGGCCTAGACACCCCTCTTCCTTCCCTAGTGTATTGGTGATACCTGAATTTAATAAAATACGGGTCCACGTTCCTGTTTCTCTGTCTTTCCTGCTTCTGGTCTTTCCAATTGCTCATGGCCCACCCCTCTCCTAAGCTTTGTCTCTGTTTAGTCTTTCTCTTTATTCTGAAGTTGGCTTTATTTCTACCCTATTATAAATATGGGGTTTATCCCGAAGCTTCCTCTACCAGTAAACAGATATTTTGGATAGCCATCATTTTCATGCCTGATATTTATGTTTGAACACGGGGCTGATTAGTCCTTCTGTATGCCACTAAAATACTTACACAATTGAGGCCGGTATTTCTATGAGGACTGAGGTGCATTTACAGCTGTTACTTGAGTTTAAGAAATATTAAATATTGTAGCAGATGCTGTCAGTGACTCCTGATGTAATGCCACTAAAATACTTACACAATTGAGGCCGGTATTTCTATGAGGACTGAGGTGCATTTACAACTGTTACTTGAGTTTAAGAAATATTAAATATTGTAGCAGATGCTGTCAGTGACTCCTGATGTTTTTCAGGCCTTATTTTTGCAGTGTGCACTGTCCCAAGTGCCAATACCTGCCTCTCTTTAATGAGAACTTTCTCCAAAAATCCAAAAAGACCTTTCTTCCCTGGCAGAGCAGACATGAATTCTGGGATGTTTCACTCCTCAGGAACAGCCCTCACCAAATGATCACAGCAGTTGGGGCATATATATCCCAGCTCCCTTGGCCCTCAAGTGGAATAGCTCTAAGGTTTCCATGCATAGAGTTTCCCAGAATTTGCTTGTGGAATGAAGCCCAGCCTACACACAACTACATTTTTTTGATATTTTCTATGGTAGTCCTCCCCTTCTCTTTTCACTTTTCCACTTTTATACCAGTATTTCCTGCACTTTCCAAACTGCTTTTCTCAAGTCCTTGTCTCAGAGACTATATCTGGAAGATCTCAAATTAAGACAACTGTCTACTATTTTTCAGACATAGATAAGCACTAAAATTACAAAGATGAATAAAATTGTTCCAGCTACAAGGTGTTCACAATTTGGTGGGGAGACAGAATAGAAAGAAGATGACTCAGATAACCTGTCACCACCATTCTTTCAAGCCCCACCAACACCACATATCACTTCTCTGTCAGGGTCCTGACTTCTCTCCAAGACTGGTGTCAGATGATTCTGTCTGGCCAGTTGATCTCATCACGGTTGCCTGGTAGTGACTCAGTGGAAACTGTTCAAGACCACACAGGTGAGGTTGAGGTTGGCCTACATCCCACAAAAGATATTCTGATCATTACTGAAAAGGAATTTGGTGTCATACGGATAATATGCACTACTTTCCATTCTCCTAAAAATTTGACCTTTTAAAATGTATTTTTCGACGTGTAATGTTGCCCAACATGCAGATAGATAATTACATTTGACAATACATTTCAGCTAATAAGAAAAAGATAAATATTTATTTCCCAGATGATAAATCAGACTCTGGTCTGGATATCAGAATCTGACATAAAGTTTTGCATGAAAGACATTTAATAAGGAGTGCCCTTGGGATTTATATTTGGGGAAAAGAGTGGAAGGAAGCAGAAATGAGAAAAAAGAAAAGTCAAACTGCAGTAACAGCCCCCAAAGAACCTCGGACAATGCCATGAGGAACTCTGGAGTTAAAATTGATCATCAGAGTTGTCCTAAATTGGACCAAGATAGCCAGACTTTTATACTCCTGTCTGTCACTGGAGATGGGTCATCTTGGAAAGGGTTTGACCTTGGGCAAGATGGCTATCTACAATGGAGGTGAGCCCTGAAAGGGCTGATGATTGAAGGATGTCTGCTGATAGCACTCCCAACAAGTTCTTCATTAAAGGAGCATCCAGGCTCTGCATCACAGCATCCACTACAATTTGACCATGCTTAAATTAAGAACATAATAACCCAGGTTAAGTTTATTACCAGGTCCTGATATTGTGGGTTCACTGCTAATTCTGGCTATGATATTTGCAATGACAGAATTGATCAGGCTAAAGCTCCCAAAATATTTTTTTGTGGACTTTTCCCTAAAGTCTATTAAGCTAGACATAACTATTAGACATCTGAAAGCACGTTTTACTGCATCCTCCAGGGGTCCTGGTGCATCCTTGAGGGAGACTGTAGGAGCACAGAGAATTAAGCTGAACATATCAGACAGTTCTCCATAATCCCATTATTAATGGGCCACCAATAGAACAGGGCATCACCATTCATAACAGTGGTCTTAAAAATAGCTGACTTAGTTTGGAAATCTAAACTATGAAATGTTACTAATCTTGGTCAAAATATTCAATTAGTCAAAAATAATTCCTGTAAACCAAATAAAGTTAATGCTATTTTGGTAGTTTGCTTTACTTCATAAACTTTCAAGAGCCAGGGTGATACTGTGCAGCTGTGCATAGCATTTATAAAGAACAGGGTCTTCTTAGCTGCTATGAACTATGCTCACATCCCAATTATGAAGAGACAAAACACATGATCACAAATATTATTACTTACATTATTTGTGTGAATCCCTACTTAATCTTATAGCCTGAAATATTTAATAATAAAACCCTTGTAGTCATTTAAGTCAGAGGCTGTTTTTGCTCCTGTTGATGTTTAAGAATGGGAATATCACTGGGCTGAGAATTGGTACAAGATCCTTATATGCCTCCAAGTGAGTGGCCTTAAGAAATCAACCTCATTTTCTTCATCTATAAAAGGATTTAGATTGTCTGTAAAGGCCCTCCCTATCTAAAAGTCTGTGATCCTTTTTGCCTTTCAGTTAGTTAGTTGAAAAGAAACAGATTAAGATTAATAGGACAGACTGCAAGGTTTTTCTTTAGAGACAAATTATAAAAGTCCCATGTGTGAAATATTCAGGATATGGGTTAATGTCATCCCTCTGCTCAGCCATCAAGAATAAAGACATTCTTTCATTACTAAAAATGGATAATGAGATAGCCTGAAATTGACCCAATGCTGTGAATTGAATATCATAATTTTGCATGGCGAGCAACCCTAGGTTTTTATCAGATGTGAAAAAAGTGTTCTTCTTTTAGTTATGCATCTTTTCTTTTTCGTATGACAATAATCACAACTCAAACTGTTAATATTGCTATAACATATCTGCCTTGCAAATGGTGTCCCAGACAACAGAATAACCCCAATAAATATTATTTATGTACTTCATATTTAAGAACATCTTTAAAATGTTGGGATTTTTTCCTTACTACCTCATACATTTCATACTAAGATCTAACCAGGATAATTAGGTTAATTTTCAAACAGTAGATTCTAGGACCTGGATCTTATAACCCACTTACAGATTTATAGCTTGTATATTAGTCAGGGTTCTCCAGAGACACAGAAGCAATAGGATATATGTATAGGTACATATAAGAGAAAATTTATTATTGGAATTTGCTCATGCAGTTGCAGAAGCTGAGAAGTCCCATTGTGCAAGCTAGAGAACCAGGAAAATCTATGGTGTAAGTCCCAATTTGAGTCCAAAGGTCCAAGAACCAGGAGTGCCAATGTCCAAAGAGAGGAGAAGATGAATGCCCCACCTCAAGCAGAAAGAAAATCTGCCCTTCCTCTGCCTTTTGGTTCTATTCAAACCCTCAGTGGATTTGCTGATGCTCATCAGAATTGGTGAGTGCAGATCTTCTTTACTTAATCTACTGATTCAAATGCTAATGTCTTCCAGAAACACATCTGGAAATGATGTTTTACCAGCTCTCTGGGCATCCCATGACCCAGTTAAGTTACCACATAAAATTAACCATCATAGCTGGCTTATAGGTGTCTCTTGTGACTTTTTAAAAAAAAACAGTATGTACATAATTTGGGAAACTACTCTCATGTGGAAGAATTCAGGCTCTGCTTCCATCACATTTTTACCCATTTGGATCAATCCTTGTAAAGACAGACATCTTGGGCTAGGCTTTGTCAGATCTGAGTTTCATATCTACCCTTGTGCCAGTGTGCAGGCAGAACACTGGGGATGGAGGTACCATTAGAAGTACATAAGATGGTGTCGGGGTGGTTCCCAATTATAGAGAGCTTTGCTAACAGACAATGCAATCAATATCATCCACATGGTTACCTGTTTATTGGTTTTGAAACTCTCCCCTTCTATGGGTTCTGCAAGAGTACCCTCTCGTGGTTATCTCTTATCTCTCGAGCAACTCTTCCTCAACATCCACCCAGCACTATCTTCCACTCCCTTCCAAAAGTGGGTGTTCTACTGGGCTTTAGCCCACCCCTTAATTTGTATACTTCTCTTAGGTATACAAGAGAGGTAAACTTATGGCTTCAACAGCCACCTCTGTTGGCTCCAGATGCATTTTTTCAATTGTCCACCATATATATTCTATAAACACTTCAGACACAACATATTTGAAAATTGAATTTATCAAATTCCTCAGAAATCTGGTCATCCCTCTTTTAGTGAGTGTCACCATCATTTTTACATGGGCAAAGCATGAAGAAGTCATGCTACAACACTCTCTTCTCATTGTGGTCTATATTCGAGTATTGTAGACAGAAAATAGATCAAAATAAGGGCACCCCTCAAGAGACTGCTGGCTTGAAGGTAATGCTACAGAGAGCCAGGGAGGCACGTGGATGTGCTGGTGGCAAGGATCAGTCTGGGCAGGATTTGGGTGTGTGAAGGGGCTATAATGGCCTTAAGAAGGAGAAGTGAAATTCAGGAAGAAGGATGAACAGCCTCAAAGACAAACATCATTGCTTCACCAACTTTAGCAGGGATTTGCCCTTACTGATCCCAGAGCAAGAAAACCATGTGATAAATTTCAGTGGAAATTCATACTTGAAATGTATGTCCCTAGAGCCTTAGAGGAGACAGAGTTATAGACATTTGTGAGGTCAAGGAAAGCACTTAAGGTTATTAAAATACTCAAAAAACTTTTGCCAAAATTGGCAACGTGATGGCAATTTTAGCCAAAATCCATAGATGCTATGCCAAAATCCATAAAGAAACATTTGTTAAGCATCCTCTAGTAGCCCAGCTTTATAACTATAGAGAGTAAATAAAAATCAGATGATTTATTTATTGCTTACAGGGAGTGTAAATCAACATAGGAAGATGAAACGAAAAACAAAGACCTCATCTACTGTGTGGTCCATAATATCTTTCCCCTCCCCACATTCTTTGGTTCAGCTTTCCTTAATTTATTGCTGGGTTCTTTACATACTCCGTTGTTTATCTCCAAGTTTTTCAAAAGCAATTCCGTCTCTCATTAGCCTTTCTAAAGCTCATCTTCTTCACTGCCATTTCATCTGGCTAATTCCTAATCAGTACTTTGATTAGAAAGCCTTCCCTGACCTCAGGCAAGTTTGGATGTAGGTGATTAGAGCATGAATAAAATTAATAAAAAATTGTCTACTGTACTTTGGCTACTGATTAACTTATTTGTGTCTCCCACAATGCCATAAATTGTGGGACACTATGCTTTGTTCATTGTATACATAGGCACTTGATAAGTATTTGTTGAAAGAGAATAAATAATTGATTTTTTTAAGGCAATGTAGGCATTTAATAAAGAAAATGCCACTTAAAGAAGTGACATCATCAAGATGGCAGAATAGATGATCTCAGTGTCACTCCCCCCAAAAAA
>NW_007726751.1:434801-466607 GCF_000696425.1 Galeopterus variegatus
AGGAAGGAAGGAAGGAAGGAAGGAAGGAAGGAAGGAAGGAAGGAAGAAGGAAGGAAGGAAAGAAAATACCACAATAATATGTTGATCTTTCTGAAAGAGAGAGCAAATCTATGGTTACTAGAGGTAGAAGGGGGGAGGAAGGGGAAGTGGGGAGAGATTGGGTAAAGGGCATAAAGGATAATTATGATTTGTAATAATGAATATGCTAATAATATTGGTTTGCTCAATACATGTTGTACACAGACACAGGTGATGGTAGTCAATGACATACCCCCAAAATATGAACAATCAATTATGCTTCAATTAAAAAAAATTAAAAATAAGTAATTGGCTGAAAATTTTACAACTATGGAGAAAGATGACAGCATCCAGATACAGGATCCAGATACTGCATCCAGACATCGTCAAGAGGTCAGTAATCAAATTCAGTCCAAAAAGGAACACCTCAAGGTGCATCATAACCAAATTATCAAAATACAGAGAAAAATAAACAATACTGAAAGCAAGAAGAGAAAAAAAATACATAACAGTCAAAGAAGCCCCAACACCTCCCTCAGAGAATTTTTCAGTGGCAACCATACAGGCCAGGAGAGAGTGAGTAGGATGATATATTTATTCAAAGTGCAGAAGGACAAAGACTGCTAACCAAGAATTCTGTATCCAGCAAAACTAACCTTTGAATATGAAGAAGAAATAAAGTCTTTCCCACACAGACAAAAGCTAAGAGATTGCATCAGTACTAGACTTGCCTTATAAGAAATGCTAATTGAAGTTCTTCAAGCTGAAAGGAGGTGATGCTAAGGTGTAAGGAGAAAACATCTGAAAGCACAAAACTCACTAATGAAGTAAGTACACAGACAATCTCAGAATACCCCAATGTCTTAAGAGTGGTAAATAAATCATTTATATTCTGCTGGAGTTTGGGTTTGTTGTCCCCTCCAAAACTCATGTGGAAATTTGATCCCCAATGTGACAGTGTTGGAAACTGATTGAGTCATGGGGGTGGATCCCTCATGAATGGATTGATGCTCTCCCTGGGGGAAGAGGGGTAGCGAGTGAGTTCTCGCTCTATTAGTTCCTGCGAGAGCTTGTTGTTTATAGGACCCTGGCACCTCCTCTGTCTCTCTCTTGCTTCCTCTCTGGCCATGTCATCTGCTTGTACCTGCCAGCTGCCTGCCACTTTTCTGCCATGAGTAGAAGCAGCCTGAGGCCCATGCCAGATGCAGCTGTCCCAGAATCATAAGAAATCTGTCTTCCTTATAAATTACCCAGTCTCAGGTATCCTGTTATAGCAACACAAAATGGACTAAAACAGAAAATTGGTACCAGAAACGGGGTGTTGCTATACAGATACTTGAAAATGTGGATGCAGCTTTGGTAAGGGGTAATAGGCAAAGGTTGCAGGAGTTTGGAGGACTTAGAGGAAGAGAAAAAGATGAGGCAAAGTTTGGAATGTCTTAGAGACTTATGTGGTGGCGAGCAGAATGCTGATAGAAATGTGGACAGTAAAGGCCATGTGGATGATGAGGTCTCAGATTGGAATGAGGAACTTACAGGAATTGGACAAAAGATAACCCTTGCTACACCATAGCAAGGAACTTAGCTGCATTGTATCCATGCCCTTGGACTTTGTGGAAGTTGGAACTTAAGAGCTGTGAACCAGAGCATTTGGCCAAAGAAATTTCTAAGCAGCAAAGCAGTAAGGAAGCTCAATGGTTGCTTTTAAGAGCCTACTTTGAGTTATGGTGGCAAAATCATGATGTAAAGCCAGAATTTAAAAGGGAAGCAGAGCTTAAAGTTTTGCAAATTTGCAGCCTGTGGTAAAGAAGCAGAGAGCCGGAGAACAATGCAAGGGTGAAGCAGATAAACTGGTTGCTAAAGAAATTATCTTGGCAGTGAGGTAGCCAGATGCTAATAGTGGAGACAATGAGAGGAAAACATTTCAGCAGTCTGGAAGGGTGCCCCACCCATCACAGACACTGAGGCCTAGAAGGACTGAGTTATCCTGGATGCCCTCAGGATCCTGCTCCCTGCATCCCAGCTGCTGAGGCTGGAGCAGCCCCAAGTGTGGTTCGTGCAATAGTCCTGGAGAGTAGAGGCCCAAAACCTTGGTGGCATCCATGTTGTGTTAAGTCTGCAGGCCGGCAGGGCATGAGAGCAGTGGAGGTGTGGCAGCCTCCCCCCCAGATTCCAGAGGATGTATGGAAAAGCCTGACCCAGGCAGAGACCTGCCTCAGGGGAGGAGCCACCACAGAGGTCATCTACTAGAGCAATGCTGAGCAGAAAAATCGGGTCAGAGCCCCCACAGAAAGCCCCCACCAGGGAAATGTCTAGTAGAGCCAAGGCAGCAGGGCTGCCGCCAGGACACCAGAACTGCAGGGCCATTGGTAATGTGCAATGCTCTGGGGGCCCAGATGAACCGTCATGACCAGGATGCAGGACCTGGAGTTGAGGAAGATTATTTTGGACCTTTAAGATTTAATGTCTGTCCTACTGGGTTTCAGACTTGTTTGGGGCCTGTTTCTCCTTTCTTTTGGCCTATTCCTCCCTTTTGGAATGGGAATGCGTACCAAATGTCTGTTCTGCCATTGTGGCTTGGCAGTAGATAAATTTGGTTTTGTTTTTCAGGTTCACAGCTGGAAGGACTTTTGCTTTTGGTCTCACATGAGACTTTGGACTTTGGACTTTTAAGTTGGTACTGGAACAAGCTAAGACTTTTGGATCTCTTGGGATGGAATGATTGTATTTTGTATGTGAGAGGGACATGAATTTTGGGGGGCCAGGGGCAGAATGATGGAGTTTGGGTGTGTTGTCCCCTACAAAACTCGTGTGGAATTTTGGTCCTCAATGTGGCAGTGTTGGAAAGTGAATGAGGGCAGATCCCTCATGAATGGATTAATGCTCTCCCTGGGGGAGGAGGGATAAATGAGTGAGTTCTCGCTCTATTAGTTCCCATGAGAGCTTGTTGTTTATAGGACCCTGGCACCTCCTCTGTCTCTCTCTTGCTTCCTCTCCGGCCATGTGATCTGCCTGTAACTGCCGGCTGCCTGCCTCTTATCTGCCATGAGAAGAAGCAGCCTGAGGCCTGTGCCTGATGCAGCTGTCCCAGAATCGTAAGCCGAATAAATCTGTCTTCCTTATAAATTACCCAGTCTCAGGTATCCTGTTATAGCAACACAAAATGGACTAAAACGTATCCTTAATATGAAGAATAAATCAAACATTATAATATCAAATTCAACAACTGTATAAGAGATAGGCAATATTAAAAGATAGGCAATATTAAAAGATGTAACTTAAGAAAACAAAATGTCCAAAAGTGGGGGCGTAGTGATATCAAAGTATAGATTTGGCCTTGTTTTTTTCTTTTTTCTTAGTGATCAAAGCTAAGTTGTTATTAGTCTAATTAATCTGTTATAACTATAACATGTTTTTGTAAGCTTTGTGGTAAGCATTAGACAAAAACCTATAATAGATACACTAAAAATATATAGCAAGAAATCAAAATATACTACTACAGAAAATTTTTAATCACGAAAGAAAACAGAAAGACCAGAAAAAAAGAATCTATAAAACAAGCAGAACTTTTTAATCACAAAAGAAAACAGAAAGACCAGAAAAAAAGAATCTATAAAACAAGCAGAAAAAGGTAACAAAATGGCAGTAAGAAGTCTCTATATATCAATAATAACTCTAAATGTTGATGGATTAAATTCCCTAATGAAAAGTCACAAACTGACTGAATGAATTAAAACACAAGAACCAGCAATACGCTTCCTACAAGAAACCCACCTAATAAGGTCACACATAGACTGAAAGTGAAAGGATGAAAAAATATTTCATACAAATAGAAATCACAAAAGAGCAAGAATAGCTATACTTATATCAGATAAAACAAGACCTCAGGCAAAGCAAAGTAAAAAAAAGATAAGGAAGGTCATCACATAATCATAAATATACATGCACCTAACACAGAAGCACATAGATAAATAAAGCAAATATTACTAGATCTAATGGGAGAAATAGGCTCCAACACAATAATAGTTGGAAACCTTAATACCCCACTTTCAACAAAGGGCAGATCATCCAGACAGAAAATTAACCAGGAAACATCAGACTTAATCTTCACTCTAGAACAATTAGATCTAACAAACATTTACAGAATATTTCATCTAACTGTTGCAGAATACACATTTTTCTAAGCAGCACATGGAACATTCTCTGCAACAGATCATACATTAGGTTACAAAACAAGACTCAGCAAATTTGAAAAAACTGAAGTCATGTCAACTGTCTTCTCCAGCTACAATGGAATAAAACTAGAAATCAATAACAGAAGGGACATTGAAAACTGTACAAAAACATGGGAATTATAAAACATGCTTCTAAGGGCAGGCCCATGGCTCACTTGGGAGAGTGTGGTGCTGACAACACCAAGTCAAGGGTTAAGATCCCCTTCCCGGTCATCTTTAGAAAAAAATAAAAAATAAAATTAAAAATAAAAACATACTTCTAAACAACAAATAGGTCAAAGAACAAATTAAAAAGGAAATTTAAAAATTCCTGGAGATGAATAAAAATGAAAACACAATATACCAGAACCATTGGGATACAGCAAAAGCAGTTCTAAGAGGCAAGTTTATAGTAATAAATGCTTACATCGAAAAAGTAGAAAGACTTCAAATAAACAACCTAATGTTACACATCAAGAAACCAGAAAAACAAGAATAAACCAAACCCAAAATTAGTAAAAGGAGAGAAATAACAAAGATCAAGCAGAAATAAATGAACTAGAGATTTTAAAAATAATACAAATGATTAATAAAACAAAGAGTTGTTTTTTGGAAAAGATAATCAAAATCAATAAAACTTTAGCTAGACTAATAAACAAAAAAAGAGATAAGCCTCAAATAAAATTACAAATGATAACAGAGAAATTACAATTGGTACCACAGAAATACAAAGGATCATAAGAGACTATTACAAACAACTGTGCTAATGAACTGGAACACCTAGAAAAAATGAATAAATTCCTGGACACATACAACTTAATAAGGTTGAATCATGAAGAAGTAGAAAACGTAAAAATACCAATAACAAGTAATGAAATTGAAGCAGTAATAAAAAAATCTCTCAACAACAGCAACAAAAAAACAGGACCCAATGGCTTCACAGCTGAATTCTACAGAACATTTGAAGAAGAACTAAAACCAATTCTTCTCAAACTCTTCCAAAAAATTGAAGAGGAGGAAATATTTCCAAATTCATTCAATGAGACCAGCATTACCCAACAACACATTAAAAAGATCATTCACCATGATCAAGTGGGATTCATCTCAGGGATGCAAGAATGGTTTAACATATGCAAATCAATAAATGTGGTACATCATGTCAACCAAATGAAGGAAAAATAGACCTATAATCATTTCAATAGATGCAGAAAAAGCATTTGATAAAATTCATCATAATTTATAATCAAAACACTTAACAAACTAGCTATATGAGGAATATACTTCAACACAGTAAGGGCCATATATAAAAAACCCACAGCTAATATCATACTGAATGAGCAAAAATGGGTGGCTTTTTCTCTAAGATCTGGAACAAGACAAGGATGCTCCCTTTCCACACTTTTATTCAACATAGTACTGAAAGTTCTAGACAGTGCAACAAGGCAAGAGAAAGCAGTAAAGGACATTCAAATAGGAAAGGAGGAAGTCAAACTATCCCTCTTTGTAGATGACATAATCATGTACATTGAAAACACTAAAGACTCCACCAAAAAAATCACTAGAAATAATAAATGAATTCAGTAAAGTATCAGGATACAAAATCAACACACAAAAATCAACACCATTTCTTAACGCCAATAATGAAATGTCTGAAGAAGAAATCAAGAAAGTAATCCCACTCACAATAGCTACCAAAAAATAAAATACCAGGAGTAAATTTAACTAAGGATGTAAAAGGCCTCCACAACAAAAACTATAAAACATTGGTGAAAAAAATTGAAGAGGACACACATAAATGGAAAAATATCCCTTGTTCGTGTGTTGGAAGAATGAACATCATCAAAATGTTCCTATTACTCAAAGCAATTGACAAAGTCAATGAAATCCCTACCAAAATACCAATGACATTCTTTCCAGAAATTAAAAAACAGATCTGAAAATTTGAATGAAATCCCAAAAGACCCCATATAGCCAAGCAATGTTAAACAAAAAGAATAAAGTTGGAGGCATCACACTACCTGACTTCAAAATATACTATAAAGCTATAGTAACCAAGACAGCATGGGACTGGCATAAAAACAGACACATAGACTAATGGGACAGAATAGAGAGCCCCCAAATAAACCCACATTTACAGACAACTGATTTTCAACAAAGGTGCCAAAAATATACACTGGGAAAGGACAACCCCTTCAATAAATGGTGCTGAAAAAACTAGATATTCACATGATGAAGATTGAAACTAGACTCCAGTCTCTTCCCATAGACAACAATAAACTCAGGACCTAAATTTAAGACCAAAAACTGTGAAACTACTAGAAGAAAACACAGTAGAAATAATACACAAAATGGGAATGGGAAGCACATTTTTGAACAAGACTACAAAGGCACAGGCAACTAAAGTAAAAATACACAAATGGGACTACATCAAACTAAGAAGCTTCTGCCCAGCAAGCAACACAAGTGACAAAGTAAAGAAACAACCTACAGAATGGGAGGAAGTGTTTGCAAACTACACATCAGACAAGGGGCTAATATTCAGAATACATAAGAAAAGCAACTCAACAGGAAAAAAAAAATAATCCAATTAAAAAATGGGTAAAGGACCTGAATAGACATTTCTCAAAAGGAGATATACAAAAGGCCAGCAGTCATATGAAAAATATGTTCAACATCAATATTCATCATGGAAATGCAAATTAAAACCACAATGAGATATCATCTTATTTCAATTAGAATGGCTATTATCAAAAAGATTATTATTCTACTCTGTAGTTTTATGAGAACCAGACAAAAAGACAGAAAATAACAAATGTTGGTTAGGAAGTGGAACAAAAGGAACTCTCTTATATTGTTGGTAGGAGTGTAAATTAACACAGCCATTGTGGAACACAGTATGGAGGTTCCTCAGAAAACTAAAAATTAAACTGCGTATGACCCAGCAATCCCATTACTGGGTATATACTCAAGGGAAATGAAGTCAATATATTGAAGACACCTGCATTCCCATGTTCATTGCAATACTATTCCCAATAGCCAAGAGATATAATCAACCTAAGTGCCTATCAACAGATGAATGGATAAAAAAAACTGTGGTATATATACACAAAGGAATACCATTCAGCCATTTAAGAAAAAAAAAAATGAAATACTTTGCAGCAACATGGAAGGAACTGGAGACCATCATCTTATGTGAAGTAAGTCAGGCACAGAAAGACAAATACTGCATGATATAGCTCATATGTGGGAGCTAAAAAAGTAAATAAATAAAAAGTCATTCTTATAGAAGTAGAGTAGAATAAAGGTTACCAGAGGCAGGGAGGGGAGGAGGGGAGGGGAACTGGTGGATTAATGGGTACAAAGTGAATTAATATATAGTGTATGCATGTATCAAAACAATACACTGTATCCCAGAAATATGCACAAATAAACTTAAGAAAGAAAAAAGAAAACTTGCAGGAGAAAAAAAAAAAAAAAAAAAAAAGGGATACTTGAGTTTAGGTTTATAGGAAGTCTAGGAAATTGAATGGTGGAAGAGACAGCAGAAGGAACCAAAAATCAGTAGATAAAAATGGCCATGGCCTTGTATATGAGGATTAAAATAAGACTTGCCTTATGTTATGGCAATAGCTCCCAACCTGGGGCCTACAAGGACCCAAGTAATAGAAACATTACTCATTTTTTCATATTTCAGAGGCTCCTAAGAAACCATACACAATGTCATATGCACTACATAGTTACATCTCTGCTGTAGGTATATACGTTGTTATCAGCACTCCAAAACAATGATTATCAAAGAAAGGAGGAGAAGTGGAAAAGTAGTAGGAGTTAAATGAAAGCAAGAAGACTTTAGCAAATATTTTCTGCATATTATTTTATTAATCTTTAAAACAAATCTATTTTTCTCATTTTAATTGATGAACAAATAAAGACACCAAGAAGTTACTGATTAGAATTTCTGTTCAATAATTTAGTAGATTTTTATTATGAAATAACTTAGAAATAACTTAGTGTTTTTAGCATTGAAAAGAACACACATAGTGTACTGAGGGAAAATAGGTGATAAAATATCATTACAGTAGTAAATGTTCAGGAAACTCTCATATGAGAAGAAAAAGCCAGATTCCTGCTGTGAATGACGTTTAGACTTTATGTGGATAGGACATCTTTACTTGTGATTAAAATTTTCTGAAAAACCGATTGTTTTTCTCGCCATAGCAAAGAACATATTTGGTCTAAAGTCAATAAATAGGTTATATTTTTACTGGATCTCCTGCTTCACTGACATATTTTCAGGATATCTAGACACAATATGAGATTTAGTAAGAAACATTTTGAAAAATTAATTGGGACTGCTTATACAAATCTTTCATGTGGGAAGGAGGAAAGAAGTTAGGACTTCTTTTGTCATATTGGGTTATTTTCCTCACTGAGCACAATTTTCTGGAGAAGTGTTGAAAGAAGCAAGCGGTTGCTGAACTGACCTGGGAACATGCAGAAATGTAGCAGAATTAAACATAAGAGATATTCAGATCTGCAGAACAGAAATATTTATAATATTCTTTTGTTTCTTAAAGGAGATTATTTACATATTTGGTTATGTAATTTTACATTAGTATGTAAGTGTGATTTTTAACATGTATATTTTTCAATGTTGTCCTTTCTTTCCTTCTTTATTTGCTTCCCTTTGCTCCCATATCTTGACTTCCCCACACCCCATACCCTTCAGATAAGCCTTATTAAAATCCTAGTATTATCTTTCAATATGTTTCTATTCCAATCTTATACAATCTAAAACAGATAAGGGTTCATGTACGTACAGGATGTTTAAATATAATTTATTATGTAAAAAGAGGATTTTAAGCACATCATTTTCTGTATTTTGCTTTTCTCATTCAACAATATCTCATGGAAATCCCTCTAGGTCAACCAAAAAAATAATTCATTATTTATAATGGCTGCATAATATTCCTTGTAACTGATATGACATATTTTTTCCTACTATTCCTCCTATTAATAGGTATTTCCTTTACTTTGAAAATTGTTTTTTAATTCTTTTAATTATTAAGAACAATGCTGCTGTGCCCTTATACATATATCTCTGTGTTCTGGTACTTTTACTTCTAAAGGATATATTCTGAAAACAGTGGCTCCTGGGATGAAATGTATATACATTTTTAATTTTAGGAGATGTTACCAAATTGCATCAGGAAAATAATTTCAGTAATTTCCATTTCCACCAACAATGTATGAGAATGCTCTTGTAGTATTCTCAACAGTTTTAACATTTTCATTCTTTTAATAATTTCCAGTTATATAAAATTATATCTACTTAACTTGCCTTTCCCTGACCATTGAGGAATATTACCATTTCTTCTTATGTTTCTGGGTCTTTTTAAATTGTTCTGTTATTTTTCTATCCATATTCTTCGGTTATTTTTATATTGGATTGCTTAGTCTTCTCTTGTCAACTTGAAAAAGTTCTTTTATAATATAAATATTAACACTATGTCATCTGTAGTACTAATGTTTTTGCTCAGTTCCTTTTCTATCAATTGACTTTACTTATAGTAGCTTTTGAATATTTTTTTTAAGTATTTATATATTTTTTCCTATAGCCTCTAGGTTTCTAGTCCTTTTTGCTATAAACCCAAAATGAATTTAAAATGTAGCCTCCAGGATTTTTGCTCATATTTTTCTAATTTTAAGTAATTCGTACCCAAATCTTGAAGTCAACTGGATTTTTGTATATGGTATTTGCATGGGGTTCAACTTTATTAAATCTTCCAATTTAAAGATATAGTATTTCTTAACGTTTTTGGATATATTGTTTTACGAGTGCTAAGATGTTTTATAGTTTTCTATGTCTTTCCTCTTCAATTCATTTCTAAGTATTTTACGGGTTTTGTTACTATTGTGAATGGAATATTTTTTCCCCATTCGGTTCTAATTGCTTATTATTTGAATAGAAAATAAAAGCTATTGATGTTGCCGTTACCTCTTCTCCATCTTTTTACCGCATGCTCTTATCAACTCTAATTGTTTTTATACTAAGGCCTTTTAAGTTTCCTAGGTATTTGATCATATCAATTACAAAGAATAATAAAAACATGCATGCACAACTACACACACAATGTATTGATGAAAACCCACTTTCCACGTGTAGTTGTCTATATGTATTTTCACATACTATTAGAGTTATTTTGTATACTATTCTTGGGAAAACAAAATGTACTCTGTACATGGGCTCAGTCTTCTATGAAATAAATATATTAGAGAAATAGAGATCTGGGTTATTGCTGATTTCCTTGATATCTGATTTGGAACACTTCCAGGAAGGATTAATGGACTCCACATCATAACACACTGGAAAGGGTCTTGGAGATAATTTCAGCAAACTGAAACAAGAAAAGTCAATGAAGCTTCAGTTTTATTTCTCTAATACAATTCAAGGTAACATTGATCAAGTTGCTTTCATGTTTTGTTCTATGGAAGAGCCATTAGTGTTCAGTGGAGATGCCATTACTTGCCTCCCTCTAGCAGTGATATTTAGAGAGAGATTTTACTGAGAGGTCCATGAACCTCTGACATCGGTTCATCAGAATGCATGTGAAATCTCAGCCCCTCCAAGGAAATTTTCAAGGAGAGCCAAGCACAAGGAAAGGAGGGAACTGGAATTTCAAAATACCAGAAGAAGCCTCAGCAACCACTGACACACCTGTGCATGAGCACACATCAGACTCATGGACACACTTACATACGATGAGACATACTTCAGTGGAAAGTTATTGCCCTGACTGTTTAAGCCAGTATTGTGGAAAGTAGCAGCTGATCTTTGTGTTCTGTCTCCTGTGATATAATAGTCATTTCCCACAAGATGACTTTCTGAAATAGAAGACTGAAAAACTCTACATGGGAATGATTACCAATCAAAAAGTGTGCACAGAAATCTGAGATTCAAATACTTAATGGAGAGAATACCCTGGAGAAAAGAGTTTACTTCCAACTGGGTTTATCTCCCTACTTAAATCTTTCCATATCAGGGACATGGACTGGCTCATCACTTTACATTCTTCAGATGAAAGGGTAGACCAGGAATACCTGATCCTTTCCATTGAAACAAGTTTCTGTATTAATTTCATTATCTTTGGCACCCTACCATTTTAATCTGTTTTTTATAAGCTAGAAAAATTTGGAACTGACCCACGATTGCCTGCTCACAAGTAAAGTTGAGAAGCCTCTCATTGGGAACAATATTAAGTTATAAAGTAACTTTTCCAAACGAGTCTTTCAATCTCTACTGAAGACTTCCCATTTTTCAGTTCTCTATCCTTAAAGCTCAAGAAATATATCTTGGAAGCTAAAGTGCTAACAGTGCTATGAAAGGCACACACATATTGGCCGCATTAGTAAGATATTATACCCTTTTGTCAGTATGCCATGTGTTTTTCACAGCATGGCTTCTTATAGAAGCTAGTTGTACCTTATGTGTTTCCTAGTTTATTTAGAGTTGATGACGTTTTCCTAACACTAAGAGCCCCAAGCCTGTGATCATTTAATGCCTGTATATCTTTACTTTTCTTATTAAATTTGTCATGCAATTCGTTGGTTTGGTAGTGCCTCTTTTTTTGTTCATTCAAAATAGTGAGCAAAATTATATAATGCTTGCTAATTATTCTTCTATAACCATGAATTGCTGCATAATTATTAATTACAACCACTTTATTATTGCTGTTGTTTAAGCATAATTCAAGAGTACCTTCTTTATTAAGTCACTAGCTATTTCATCTTTATCTTCAGTCACCATTGCATCTACCAGATTCAGCATGGACATCCTAGCCTGTGTCTTTACCCAAAAGCAGAGCTTATGTTCAAGTGGTTTATTTTGAGAACTCCAAGGAAAAGGAGTCTGGGAGAGGCAGCCAGTTTAAGAATATATTGAACTAGTTACAGCTGTGGGCAAATGGATTTTGATCCCACTGAAATCCTTTGAGAAGCTAACAGAATGTTTCATAGAAGCTGTACCAAATTGTTCTTCCAATAGATGGGAAAAAGGAGTATATGGCCACCAATTCCAATTCCCCATCAGTGGCAGGTTGCCCTTGGCATTAACTTACTTACACTTTCAGTTTACATCTGTGCCAGAATGGCTGCACAAGTTCCCAAAGGCATCCGACATGCGCATCAGAGACACCCCATGGTAGAAAACAAAATATACATGTGCATCTCAGCAAACTCTTTGCTGCAGCCAGAGTTTGCAGAAATAATGGTGGACCAAGAAATTAGGAAGCTGGACACAAAAGGTATCCAATATAGCTAACAATCTAACATAAACAGAAGTGAACAAACAAGTTGTTAGTCTAAAATCATCGGTACTTGATCTAGTTCTAGCATTATGTAAAGCCCTTCCACCTAATGGGGAGTAATTAATTATATTATGATAATTCATATTATAAAAATGCCCTCTATTTATTTCTGAAAATAAACACTGGCAATGGTATAGAGGATGAATTAAAGAGACTATTGCATTACCACAAATGATAAAGTAACTCAGAACTCAGATAGCAGTCATAAATACGGAGATTTGGGGAAAGATACAAGAGATGTTGCGGTAAAATCAACAGGAGAATAATTTGATAAGAGGGGTAGAAAAAAGAATGAAGTTAAGATGACCCCAATATTTCTGATTTGAATGGAAAGGTAGATTTGAGTGCTTTTTATCTCCATCTCCAACACTATCACCCTTCTCTCAACAACAGTAATGAGAGATAAGACCAACACCTCTCACCTAGACCACTGAAATGTCCTCCTCATTGCTTTCCCTGAATCTTCTCCTCCCTTCTCTAATCCAGTCTCCCAGCAGTAGTCAGTAGTCAGTGTAATATTTTCAAAGCATAAATTCTATTCTTTCACTGCAATGATTAACCCCCTCCCGTGGGTTTTTGTTGGTTTTAGGAAAAGAGGAAAATACTTAATACATCTTAGAAGGCCCTGCATGGTTTTGTCCTTGCTTGCCTAGTCCACACCTGCAACTCATCATTCTCCCAGGTATGCCAATCTTTCCAGTCCCTCTAATATGCTGGGCTTCCTCCCATCTCAGGGTCTTTGCTAATGTTTTCTCTTCCTAGAAGTCATCCTCTGCCTAGTTAACTACTACTCATCTTTTTTATCTCAACTTAGTTAGCAACCTGTCAGCCATTCTTGCAGCCCCCCTTCCCATCTTTTCCTCAAAGGAGGCAGGTGTCCTGTTAGATGCTCTCACAGCAGATTGCACTTCCGCCTCTTAGGACTTATTCCAGCTTGAAATTAGTTCTCTATTTGCATAATAATGTGATTAATGAGAATCTCCCCTCTCTAAAAATTAAACTTTATAAATGCAGAGATCATTATTGTTTTGTTCAACATTTTATCCTTAGTGCACAGGCTGTGGTCTGACTCTCAGTGATGTTTGATTAACTCTTATTGGTTGAATGCATAAATTAATTGCCAAAAGGGATGCAGATTTATTGGGGAATATGTTTTCTATATATTGGCTTCAAGAGACCTGTAAGAGATTCAATGGAAGATGCCTAGCAGGCAGTTGATAGGCAGGTCTCTGTGGTTGAAAAGCACTTACTGTAGATTCAAATTATCAGAGTTTACAGCTCAGCTTAGTCATTTACTACCTGCATGACCCTAGGTAAATTGTGACATCACTTAACTTTACTTTTTTCTCCTGTAAAATGCAGATGATAATAACAGGTGGTTGTTGTACAAGTTAAATGGGATCACGCACATACACTTGATAACCCAGTGCCTAGCACGTAGTAAGTACAAAATGAATATTGACCTTGTCATTGTTGTTATTTTG
This sequence comes from Galeopterus variegatus, assembly GCF_000696425.1. Taxonomy (NCBI): domain Eukaryota; kingdom Metazoa; phylum Chordata; class Mammalia; order Dermoptera; family Cynocephalidae; genus Galeopterus; species Galeopterus variegatus. The sequence continues at coordinate 448,884 of NW_007726751.1, forward strand.
GAGGCCTGGACCACAAGGAAATGGTGGGAATAGGTACAGGTTTTCAAATAATTCAGAATGATTAAACTGATGAGAGTGATTGAGATTGTCCAGAGAGAGAATATAGAGTGTGTGTGGGGGTGGGGGTGGGGGGAAGGCCAGAGAGAACTTGAGTGAGCACCAAAAGAATTAGAGGGAATGGGAAAAAAATCTACAAAGGGTTGATAAGAGAATTAGAAAATGGCCAGAAAAGTTTGGCATTAAAGAAGACAGGAGATCTGCTTCTTTTCTATTAATTTATTTATTTAAAATAAATCTATTCTTTAGAGTTGGGTCTTAGAATGTCTGGAAGGCAGTATCACCTTACAAAGCTAAAAGGTACTTAGTGAGTTCTCTAGAAATTATCTGCTTTGGTTTGGGAACATTCTTACCAGTTGGACACCAGGAATTCAGTGTTCTTTCCTCTTTATTATACCAGAGAATACCTTCCTTGATCTCAAAAGGACTATGATGAATGACATATTTGTGGAGGAGGGAAACGGGTGAATTTTCCACCAAACAATGTAAAATCCCATCAACCCCAGTGTCATTTTTTTATCAAGGATTTTGCTGTAGGAAATCAAATGATTTTGAGTGCATGCCATTTTCTTATGATTGGAATAATAGCAACAAGCAGCAGCCTGCTGCATCTGTTTTATATCCAATTCAATGTAGTGTACTTTCATTCCTAACTGTTCCTCATTAGCTCTAACATTTCCAGATATCTGGAAAACCAGAAATTGCACATTTTGCTTACAGTGTTGTGTACTTCCCTCCCCCCCATCTCAGGAAAATAATGGATCAAAAGTATATCCTGAGAAATTCATCCCCGGGGCTGCTGCTCTTCCAAGTGACCACACCCTCTGTAACCATAGCACATTGGAGATCATCTGACAGTCAAAAACACACATGTAAAGCATGATTCTTCACATGGCTTGCTTCCAGATATTAAAAAAGTAATTAAGTCTCAGAATTGGAACACATTTCTTTAATTACATAGGAAAATGACAATTCGATTGTGTTACGACATTTGCTACTAATAAATAAATATAATTTTACAAATAGCAAATATGACAATATCAAAACCATAGTAGTTCCACTTATTGCACTAGATTGAAAGTGCTGTGAATAAGGCACATGTCACACCCTCGTACGCTCTTCTTGCCATATAGGGAAACTTATACATGGCTCAACTTCTTCAACTAACATTTACTCAATGTCCTTGAAAACTGCCCAAAAGAAAATGAATTCATTTAGTTATGTGAAGTCTGAAGTCCCTGTTTTATACCCTATTCTATAATATTACAAGATGAATAGCAGGAAGGACAAGGTGTTGGAATGAAATACATTCGAGTTCAAATGTTGACTTTGTCATTTACTGTGTGACCATGAACATGTTTCTAAGACTCTTTATGTTCAGTTTGTTGATTATGAAATTGGGGTTAATAGAAGTCAACTTGCTGCGGGAAAAAAGGTCCAAGATATGCCCAGCCATCTAATTACATGAACAATTCAGAGAACTATAGCTATATTTTATTCTGATTTAATTCTGATTCAAAATTTAGAGGTGCTAGACAAGAATTCTACAGACTGTTTTCTTGCCTGTTATTTCTGGGATTTGTATCTTTGAATATGCAAATTCCAGAAAGAATGTAAGCAATTAGATAGGTTTGCATCCATTCACAAGAATGTTCAGTTTTATTAAAGAAGCCACACCAACAAATACAGCCTGCATGAAATAGGATATAATGATGATGCATAGTCAATATTTGCTGTACAAATTTAGACAACTTATCACTGATATGAACATCTATACAGTGCCATCTGTCTAATAATGTTATACACATTAGAAAAGAATCTCCTTTATGAGCTGACTTGTATTTTATAGTTATTGAAAGAGTCACAGTTGTTCTGTGAATATATTTCCAAGTCATCGTGACCAGAAATACTGGCTTTCATTTGGAAGCTGCAACTATTATTCTTTAAGTTTTTTCTCATCTACCTTAATTACAGGTAGATTTATTATTTGAATCAGTTTATCTATTATAGTCACGTGAATAACCTGGAGAAATTAATGTGTCAAATACCACACTTCAGCATTCAGCAAGCATGCCTATTATATTCTGACCAATGGCTTAAATAAACAAACAAACAGGAAAATAATAAAATTTTCTGAATGATAATAGATATGAAATTTACCTCCAAGGTTACAGCAGCCCATTTGGGCATATCCAGTGCAGATTGCATTCTACTCAGGCACATTCTGAGAAGTAGTGAATCCAGAGAGAAGGCAGCGGGGAAAAGCAACTCATTTCAGAATTGCTTATGTTAGACACACTCAACAAATCTGAGAGCCTGCTACAGACAAGGTGCTGAAGGCAGGACTAAGAGCACAGTTTTTGCTTTCCAGAAGACTAGGGTCTAGACCAGTTCTTCTATTTTTGAAACAAATTTTAAAAATTAATAAATATAAAACAGATCAGACAGTATCTTATACACTAAAAATTAATATAATAGGAGTCCCTTTTCTTGACTGTAAAAACAAAATAAAACCTAAACACTTACTTTGGGTGGTAGACAGGGCATCTGGTTCTCCACCAAACAAGCTAAAATAAGCCAGCAGATATTCTGCTACCCCTCTAGAATATGCGTAGATGTTGGGAAACAGCTGTTTTTCAACATACAAAGCCCATTCCAACCCTATGATGGCACCTAGCTGTCAACTCAGTGTCCATGACAAACAGCACCTGCAGAAGTTCTATTTTTGAAACAAATTTTAAAAATTAATAAATATAAAACAGGTCAGACAGTATCTTATACACTAAAAATTAATATAATAGGAGTCCCTTTTCTTGACTGTAAAAACAAAATAAAACCTAAACACTTACTTTGGGTGGTAGACAGGGCATCTGGTCCTCCACCAAACAAGCTAAAATAAGCCAGCAGATATTCTGCTACCCCTCTAGAATATGCGTAGATGTGGGAAACAGCTGTTTTTCAACATACAAAGCCCACTCCAACCCTATGATGGCACCTAGCTGTCAACTCAGTGTCCATGACAAACAGCACCTGCAGAAGTTTTAGGAAAGTTCTCCAGGAAGCAATAGCACTCCACCCTTTTCACTCACTCCACTAGACTGGTCTACACCATGATTACAGTGGCCTGCTCCCAAAGCCCAAGCCAGGGAAACTAACCCAACACAGGGAGGGTAAGAGAAGGTCACCTGAGCTTGGTTTTGAAAGATAAGGAAGAGTTAGGAAAAACTTGGATGGCAATGGAGGAGTGTTCTGGGTAAAGGTAGAGATAAATGGGCAACATGGCGAAGACCATCATGACATTTTCAAGGCAGCTGCAGATGGTTCAGTAGAAATGCATAACAAAAGTTTATAGGAGAATGTCACAATATGTCTAGGGATATAGGCAATGGCTGGGTCATCTAAGGCATTGTCTGACATGCTTCCAGTTTAAGACTTGAGGGAAGTGTTGAAGGGTTATAAGCAGCGGAAAATATTGACATTTTAGAAAGATCACTCTAGTACTATATGAAACTTAATTGGACGCCTGGAGATCATTGGGAAGACTGTTACAATAATCCAATTTGGAAATAATAGAGTCATAAACTAATGCAGTGGCAAAGAGATAGAATGAGAGACAAATTTGAAATTATGGACCTGGCAGAATGAAGGTCTTGGCATCTAATGGGTTGTGTGTAATTACAAAGAGGGAGAAAAAAGATGAGGCATTTCTGGCTTGAGGGAGAAAATACAGAAAGATGAACAGGTTTGGGAGGAGAATTTAATGATTATTTCCAATTTGTTATTAATTTTTCAAATGACCAGCCCCTGATTTAAACTAGCCTCAGTGAGATAAAGCTTTGATAGTGAGGAGAGAAAGAAAAGAGAAGACTCATTGAAAGGGCAACGTGTTTTAGGGCATCTTACACATTTAAATTTCACACTCTCGTTTATTATGCATACCCACTAAATGCTATTTATCATCTCTCAGTTAAAGGTCTAGAATGCTTTTTAAAAAAATTATTTCAACTGGGCCTTTTATTTATACCCATTGATATTAGGGGGAAAAGCACATTTTGTCTTGTATCCAAAGAAAACACATGACAAGTGAGTATCTTAAAGATATCATTCAATCTCCACCCCAAGCCTCTGTAAATGTATCTCTACATAACTGCGTAACTACAATTTAAAGTGTTTTACTGTAACCAAGGGCCAGTGTTAAAAACAAAACAAAACAAAACAAAACAAAACAACAAAACAAAACAAAACAAAACCCTAGATGTGGAATTTATAAGAATTTTTAGTAAAAGAAAAAAATGTTTGGTGTATAATTTGTTTGACTATATTTATAGATGTGGTATCCAACCTGCAGGTTGAAATTCATAATTTTATTCAATGCTGTCTACATAGGACATTATAATACATTCACCTCAGATCAAAGGACCAGGAAAAAGTCATTTCTTTTAATGAGCTAATGTATGGTTCATCTTGTTGTCAGACACTGAGAACTACACCATCATAGTTTCCCTCCTTGCCTGGGCTACTCAGAATCTGAGTATAAAGTCTGGGTTTAATTATGACACTATTCTTTTGTGTCTTGACTTGTTTTATTTTTGCTTATCTTCTACATGCCCCTATTCTCCAACTTTATTACTTAAAGTTTGACTTTTATTCAATGTCACTGGTCCATTCATCTGTACCATGTTATCACTATGAATGAGCCAACTTGCCCCCTCTCAAGAATTCCTGATCCTGAACTAGTGGAGATCATAGAATCCTGCCTACTAATGAGGACCTCCTAGAGTTCTCAAGCTATATAAATATTTGGGTGGGATCATGTTTTTTTTTCCTTTTCAAAAGCAACATCAAATCTCCAGCTTCTGGGAAATGGTGCTTTTCCCTATTATAGGAATCAATGAGTCAAGGCGTATGTCTTTAATGGAAGTTTTGGCAAGCATGGCATTACAGTTATTATTAGATTTGACAGAAGTAAACTGACTTGTTTGTTTTCTGTGCTGTGAATACAAATTGACGGTTTAAGTCAAACACTACAGTTTATAGTATGGTAGAAATATTTACATAAAGAAAGGCACTGAAAGATGCACAGCATTAAAAAAATGTAAGTTTTTAGAAATTCCAGGGGCACAGATCACAAGAAAGGTAAAAACAAAGAAACCCCCCACAAAGAAAAAAAATTATATAAACCCATGTTGGGAAATGTGCTCCACCCTCAAGGAGTCCAGTTCAGTTAGCATCTTCTGGCTTCAAGAAAAAGACAACTCACATTAATTATTCCAAGGAATATTGGGGATGGCACGGTGGTATACAGCATAAATATAAATGCACTGGAAACCAGGAAAAGTCAAACAACCAGAGAAGGATCCACAGTAGAGTCAGGCTATAGAATCTCCACCTACAGTCTGAACACCAACTCTGTAAATGTATTCAGACACATAATAAGTGGTGTATTGGTATTGCATTGCAACACTTAATAAAATATTATCTGTGTTTCCAGACTTTATGGCTACTCTGTAAATATATGTCACTAATATCTCTGCTTGCCCTTTTCTGTCCCATCACAAATTTCTCGGTTCTTTCTTTTCACTTTCATGTATTTTCTTGCATGTTTCTCCCTTAATATTTTCTGCTTTCTTCTAACTCCAGCTTGACCCAGATTTATGACCTCAACCACATATCATGAATTATCTATATAGGTCCTTTGATATGCCTCCCGCTTCTCTGAGCATTTATTAATTTGACCAACATGTAAAGAGTATGGTTGGACTATGCATCTATTTGTACCAGGATACAACATAGGTCATTGGTTAATCTCTGGATTTGGGTAGAGGTCTATGGGGTCACTTGGTACTTCAACACTTGCCCTTTGAACTGTGAGCAAAGAAGTTTTACCTAGGAGGGACCAAGGACATAGCACCAATACTGGTGTGTCTACTATACAGTCCTATAATTCACTAATGTAATGACTAAGCATCCAGTTCTATCATGCTTCTTCTAAAAAAAAAAAATGTAAAATTTCATCTTCTGACTTTTAGGCAGAATTCCCTGGTACTAAACATAGGCTTATGGAATAAAATCTAAGCAAAGCACAGAGGGATAAATACCACATGTACTCATGCATGTGGGAGCTAAGAGAGAAAGAAGGAGGGAAGGAAAAACCACAGTGTTGTGCTGGACATGCAGAGGGAGGGAACATTCTTTGGGCTACAGAGTGGGATGGGTGGGCAAGAGGGAGGGGGAGGGAGGTTGGGGATAATTGGGTGGGGGACACAGGGTACAAATGCTATTTGTGGTAATGGGTATGTTGCCAACATGAATCTGGCCTTCACATCTGGGGCCCGAGTGGTAACGATCACCTTTGTATCTCACGAATATTCATAACCAGTAAAATAATATATGTTTTAAAAAACATATATATATATATATATATGTATATATATATATATGTATATATATATATATATATATATATAATTAAAAATAAATAAATAAAGGCATATGTCTCTAATGAGAAAAACCTATTGCCTTAAAAAAAAGTCTCATGTGCATTTCAAAGATAAACCCAAATGATTTTTTTTTTTTTAAAGATAACCAGTAAGGGGATCTTAATAACCCTTGACTTGGTGTTGTCAGCACCACGCTCTTCCAAGTGAGCCACAGGCCGGCCCTAACCCAAATGAATTTTTGATGACTAAGTGTTATTCTTTATTCTCTTCATCCTCCTTTTCAGTGGCATAATCTCCTGCTGTACTTGATCACCTCTAAGGGCATCATTACTGAACTCCTAATCCATCTATTGCAACTAATTCCATCTGTATATCTCCCAACTTGCAGGTTTCGAGTACTTCTGGAACAACATATTCTTGCTTCAAAATATTGCAGGAGTTAAAGTTGTACTTAACAAATATGAATTAATAGAATATATCTGGACTTTAATAATTATATCTGGACTTAAAGCTCATTGAAAGAAGGGACTGTGTCTCTCTTGTTTATTGCTCTGCACCAGACACTAGTACAATATCTGACACATTAAATGCTCAATATATTTTTCAAAATAAGTAATCAATCAATAAATCAATGAACATCATATCTACTTGCCCCCAAATTCTAAACAGTGGGAAGCATGGAGATTAGAGTCTAGAGAGGATCATATCTTTGTATAGTATCAGAAAGTATCTCTACATTCCATAGAATCACTAAGTAGAATATGAAACTACAGGTAGAAAAGGTTTAAATGCACATCTCCTAATGAAAAATGTGTTCCTAGATAAAAGCAAAGGTAAAACAAAACACTACAGAGACTCAAACAGGAAATAAATACATTTAATTATTCTTAGCCTCATCCCCCAGGGCAGGATCCATTCTGCAGCAGGCTAGGGCTCCATTGCCTCTCTTGGTGTTGAGTTTGTAGAAAAAAGTCCTTCTCTGGTTTACCTCTCTCATCTCACTTCGTCAACACAGGGTAATCAGCTTTCTAAACTCATAGTCATTTCTATTCTCCAATAGCAAACATGCAGAAAGAGAAATCAAGAAAGCTTGCCCATTTACAATAGCCACCAAGAAAATAAAATGCTTAGGAACTGAGCTAACCAAGGATGTGAAAAATTTCTGTAATGAGAACTACAAACCACTGCTGAGAGAAATTAAAGAGGACACGAGGTAATCAGATTTCTAAACTCATAGTCTCTTTCCAGATAGGAAGAATAAAAGGCAGGAAATCCACAGAGTGTTATGTGTGACTCATTTTCAACTTTGTGTGAATAATTTGGCACTCGGTAAGGACAAAGCCATGATTTTCCCATTAATGAGCAATATTGATGTACGTTTTCTCCTCCTACCACAGAGCACCAGATGAAAGACTTGCTCTGAACGATGCTGCTGCCTTCCTCCTGATCCTCCTGTCATTAATTGAAATATAGAAAGGGGCTGATTCACCAAACTGAATCACTCGCATAATGGCCAATATTCTAGAAGTTTGTGCCCTGGGGCCCAGAGGCTGGTTTCTTTCTTCTTCTGATGTGGACAACTGATACCAGCTCATTTGGTAAGGTTTAGAGAAATTCTTTAGTCTCTCCCTTTAAATTAAAAAAAAAAAAAACTTTGCCGTTTAGTTCTTTTCCAAAGAACAATCCCTTTGTTAAATGAATATTAATATATATGTATAATATATATATATACACACACACACATATATATATAAATTTCTCTTTTAGCTGTGAGCCATGATCTCTTCTAAAGGGTAGGACCCAATGGGTATCAGGTTGTTTCCTCTCATGTGTACTAATGGTGTTCTCTCTGGTTTAAAGGCCTGCATGTGTTGTTTCTGCCTGGTTTAATGTATCATTTTTAAACTGTTTCCCTGAGCCACTAAGGGCTGATGAAGGGGGACTGGGAGATGGTACACAAGGCCACGGATCCTTCAGCCCTCACTCTCGACACCCCTAATCCTCCTCCTTCAACTGGAGGAGCCAGACTTTACTTCTGTTTCACATGTTGAACTTCTATACAAGATGTCATTTGAAAACAGATTTGGAGGCTTAATAAAGATGGAACACTAGTGAGGGGAAGAAGAGCACTGAACTGAGTTAGGATATCTTAATTCTAGTCCTGCTTCTGGGCCCAATTAGCCAGTAGACATTGAGAAATCACTTCAACTTTTTAGAGCCTGGCTCACCTACTGTTAAAATGAGGCATCAGATAGTGGACTTCAAAGCAGGACCTATGGTACCTAGGGGTCCCTCAGAGGTCCTCAGGGTTTACCTTGAGAAGGAAGGGTGGAGGTTCCATTTCCCCAACTTCACTTCATACAGTGAAACTCTGTGATTGATGTGTGTGTGTGCATCACAGAGTTGCACTGATATATATATATATATACACATACACACACACACACACACTCACGCATAATCATATATATATATATACACACACACACATATAATATATCATATATATATATATAAATATCATGGGGCTGGCTGGTTAGGTCAGTTGGTTAGAGTGCAGACATACAAGACCAAAGTTATGGATTTGGATCCCTGCACCAGCCAGCCCCCATAAAAAAAATAAATAAATAAATATATATATATATATGTGTGTGTATAAATATATATATATATACACACACACATACATATATATATGCATATATATGTGTGTATATCATATAGAGAGAGAGAGAGACAGAGACAAAGACAGAGACAAAGAGAGAGAGAAACAGAAAGATTTCATGCAAAATTCAGTTTGAGAAAAACTGAAAAAAAATCAAAAAGCACTCAATCCTATTTCAAAATCTTCTCCATTCCAACATTCTATTGCTCCATAATTTCTATTTTCCACTGATTAAAAAGCAAAGCACAACACTTTTCAATGACTTTATAATTCATAATATTCTATTTGTTGATGTAAATGACATATAGAACAATAATATATAACACACACACATATAAAACGGAGCATCCAGAAATGGAGACAAAATAAGATGTTAGAACATCAGTGTGTTTCCTCCTGTGGTCCCCCAGAAGATCTGCAGATTCCAAATCAGCTGAAAGAACATCTACAGCTCCTGTGTGCTCAGCCTAGACAATATTTTCTGTGTTCTCAGAATATGTATATAAATTCACATGTACATGTAAATTCATATATATTTACATATATATACATACGTTTTTCTCTGGTCAATATTAGCATTCTCTACATTAAGACACTCTTCTGAGAAATATTAGTAGGCATGGCATAAAAAAATGTCATGTTCAAATGATTCTGGTAGATTATGCACATTTAATCTCCCTATAGGTAAATTCACAATATACATGCACATGTTTAAGTCTCTAAGAAGACACTTAATAGAAAAATCTATTTGATTTGGTTTAACTCAGAGTTGCCCAAATTTATTTGAGGTAGGCACTCTTTTTTATCTATATGCCTATTGAAATTGAATGAACCATGATTCTGAAGCAAACTGAGGAACAATAATGTAGTAATTGTCCAGTGTTATGGACTGAATGCTTGTGTCCCCCCAAAATTGATATGTTGAATGAAGAACTAAACCCCAATATGATGATATCTGAGGTGGAGCTTTTGGGAGGTGTTTAGGTGAGGTTATGAGGTAGTGCTCTCATGATGGGATTAGTGAACTTAGAAGAAGACATACACACACACACACACACACACCCGACCTGCTAGCACAAAAAAGAGGTAATATAAGCACACTGTGAGATGGTGGCCATCTGCAAGCCAGGAAGTAGGCCCTCACCAGGAACCAAACCTGCCAGTACTTGTGTCTTAGACTTCCCAGTCCCCAAAATTGTGAGAAATAAATGTCTGTTGTTTAAGCCACCCAATCTGTGGTATTTTGTAATAGCAGCCCAAGCAACTAAGACATCCAGGTAAGAAAATTATAGTTTGACTAGTGAATTGATTAAGCCTTGGTTACAAAACCTACTGACAAAAATAGCATTCTAAAATCTCCCTTAAAATCAATTTAGAAACTTCACTCAAGATGGTGAATTAATTTCATACTGTGACATGTCCTTTTACCTCCAAAATATTCATTGAAAATCTGAAAAGAGAATATCTAAACTATATAACCAGGCTTAAAATCAAAATAAACATTGTTATGGACTAGAATTGGAACAGAAAGACAAAGCAGGGAATATGGCTAAATCCCAGAACCTTCAGGATCTGTGATCAGGAAACAGGCAGGAATGATTGAGATTTCAGTACTGCAAATAATAAATTTTACATTAGACAAGGAATAGGGTCCAGGGTCACTGCGTGCGGCCGGGAGCTAGGATGGAGGTATTCCTCTCTGCTTACTCTTCCCTCCCCACCGCTCACAGAAGGAGTCTGACATTCTTGGCTCGTGACTTTATAAACTGTGGGCTCAGCGAAGCTGGTTGACAGAGCATAACTCAACCCTCAGGAACTGACTCCCAGACTGGTTCCTCAACTAAGGAGTCTGACATTCTTGGCTCGTGACTTTATAAACTGTGGGCTCAGCAAAGCTGGTTGACAGAGCATAACTCAACCCTCAGGAACTGACTCCCAGACTGGTTCCTCAACTATATCCAACGTGACAACAAAACAAGAGCCCTGATACATCAAAACACCTGATTCTGGACTTTAACTCCAGGCTAGACGGAGACAATACAGAATACCACTAGACACAGAGGACATGAGCACAAAAAGCAACTAGATGATCTCAGGATTTGATAAATATATCCAACGTCACAACAAAACAAGAGCCCTGATACATCAAAACACCTGATTCTGGACTTTAACTCCAGGCTAGACGGAGACAATACAGAATACCACTAGACACAGAGGACATGAGCACAAAAAGCAACTAGATGATCTCAGGATTTGATAAACAAGGAATCAGTGAATAGGAAGATAGTGCTGAGGAATTTCTCAGGATACAGCACGGAGGGAAAAGGATAAAATTTTGAAAGAGCAGTTCGGACATATGGGGATAGAATAAGAGACTCCAGCATGTGTCTAAAAAGAATGCAAGGGAAGAAAATCAAAAGATTGTGAAGGAAAAGTATTGTAATGGAAACATGCCACTCCTCTGCTCGGAACCCTTCACAACTTTCCATGTGACTCAGAGTGAAATCTAAAATCTTGAAAATCATGTGCAAAGATCTACCAGTTTCTCCACCCACTCTCCCCTACCAGCTTTCTGACCTTGCCTCCTCCTGCTATTTGCCTGGCTCTCTGCTTCCTGCCACACTGTCTTCACTGCTCTTCTCTGCACTTGCCAAGCATGCTCTACCATCCGAACTTTCACACTGGCTGTTCCCTTTGCCTGGAACTCTCCTCCTCCAGAATGCCACGTGACTCATTCCCTCAGCTTCTCCAGTTCTCTGCTCACATCTTATCTTCCTCAGGGGAACCTTCCCTGACCACCCTGCTAAAACCTGCCTCCCACTCCAGCCCTCCCTGTCCTTCCCTGCTTTACCCTTCCCCATAGAACTCAGTGCCATCTCTCATACCATGCACCTCACACATGTACTGTGTCTGACTTCCTCCACTGGACTTTAAACTCCTTGAAAGTAGACGTGTCACTTGTATTTACTGCTGTATCTCCAGTGCCAAGAACAGTGTCTGACACATTGCAGAAACCCACTAATCGTTTATTGGCAGGATCAATAAACGAATCTTGGCATATGGGAAGCACTCAGTAAAGGTTAGGTATTGTGATTTAACCACAGCCATTCAATTACCAACAACTCCGTACTTAGACTGCTCAGCTAATCACTCTGTTCCAGGAGATTCATTCATACTGTCTTTATAATCATGGCACCCATCTATGATGTGCCAATCTCACGGTGACCTTTTATATTTGGTATGCACTTTAGTATCAATTCTAAAAGGAAAAAATTATGATCCCTACTTTATTGAGATTATGAGACTGAGATAAGGCAAAGTTAACAATTTCCTGTCATTCATGGATGGAAAGAGTGACACAGCACTTCTGGAACCTGAGTCTGTCCACCTCCAGAGGTTCTGCTGCCCTCTCCACTCGTGGACTGGTCTGCTTGCTTCTCTGGCACAGGGGCTCTCCATAAACACCCTCTCTACTTCATGATGCCTCTTTTTATAATCATCTCCCATAGGGACTCTAGTAAACAGTGTTACCCATTCTTCCCTACTAAGCCTGATTTATCTGGATATCTCTCTCTTCTGGGCATCCCCAACTCCAAGGGTAAATCTTGATTAATCTAAGCAAATCAGAAAAGTAAGGTGACATTATCAAAATTGGCAAAATAGACTCCAGGGTTCTGTCACTTCACAAAAGCAACTGGCAGAAACCATCATAATTAATAGCAATCATGACAATCCATTGTCCTTGCCACCAATTGGCTTAGGAATAGACATTTGATACAATTCCAGCCAATGACATGAGGAGAGTCAGCTGGAGTACTTCTGGGAATAGTTCCTCACGCCTAAGTAGAGGAAAACAGGAGAAATGAGCTCTTCTTTCTCCAGACATGGTCATATTTGATGATATGCCTGAACTACTGCCACATCTCTCAACCAACCTGAAGAAGAAATTAACACAGGGAAGAGAATATAGTCTTCTATATTCTCTGAGAATAAACAAATAAGTTAGAGACCTTGTACACCAAGCCTAATGTCTACCTTACCCATGGAAGTAATGAGAAACTTTTTAAAGTGTGTGTATGGTTGGGTTAGTTTTCTGTTACTTTAACTGTAAGCATCCTGATACCACAACACCCTCTTCCCACCTTAGAAGTAGCCCAATATCCAAAAATTTCTTAGATGGGCATATCTTCATTTCTACTACTTGAACATGGACATTTGGAGCTCATAATTTCTGAGATTGGATGGGTTACAGGTCTGGCACTAAAACTAGCATATGATAGAACTTTAAATTTTCTTCTCAAGCATTGAAAGGAGATGTGGGAGAGTCGAGGCCAAAGATCAGCCTCAGTTTGCTCCTGGAGGGTTACATATAGGGGAGTACATTGAGGCACAAAGAAGGGAAGTGATTTGGCCGAGCTCACCGTGTTAGTGGACAAGCAAACTGAGACTAGAAGCCAAATTCCTCACCTTCTCTAACATGATCCACACCCAGGTTAGACCTAGGTATATTCATACTTCCAGGAGTATTGTGGGACTGAGAAAAGGGAAAAAAGGGCTAAGATTTAATGGAATTCAATTACACCTAGAAGATGAATACTTGAAATTTTGACCATCTATGATTATTATTCTCAGGAGAGAGGAAAGAAGCTACCATTTGGAAATACGATTCTACAGAGCTAGTGACCTCTTGGCTGGATCTCTGTCAGGTGAACAATTAAACTACAACATCCACCCTCTTTGTCAAGAACAATATTAGAAAACCTAAGCCTGTTTCATTTCTTTTATCTTATTTGGTAAATGATTTCCTTTGACCTCATTACAGGAAAACAATTTTCCTCCAGCATGTGAGTATAGTTCTCATAAACGTGGCTCCTTTCTGACCTCTGAAGTCATTCTTGGGAGGATGTTTACTTATGCTCATATCAGAATTGCTGCCTGGTAATAGGTCTCTTATAAGTGAAAAAAAAAAAAAATATATATATATATATACACATACGTGTATATATGTATATACACACACACACGTATGTGTATATATATATATATACACACACACGTATGTGTATATATATATATACACATATATATATATATATATAATTTCAAATCATTGGAGGTACAAAATGCCTTAGATTAAATGCATACACACACACGTATGTGTATATATATATATACACATATATATATATATATATATATATAATTTCAAATCATTGGAGGTACAAAATGCCTTAGATTAAATGCAGTCTAATAGTATAGCTAAAAAGTCAACACTCACATACTAGACCAACTGGATTAAAAGCCCAGATTTACCATTTCTTAGGTATATGACCCCGGGCAAGTTATTTAGCTTTTCTGTACTTCAATCTGCTTATCTGTAAAACTGAAACCTTTTACAATAATACTAACTTATCTATGGTGTGGACTAAATTATACCAAACGTTCTGTGTATGTGTTAAATAATATCTATCTGTCATGTGGATTAAATGAGTTAATATGCGTCAAGTTTCTAGCATGAAGACCCACCGCCCAGCCTTTCTGTGGATCCCCACATGGATGCTCCCTAGGTCAGTGGAGAATAGTCCATATAACTCCGTATTTCATCCTACTGACTTCTTTCCCCAGTGCCTCACTTCTTCTAGCATTTTCTCCTAGCTCAAAGTCCCTCTACCTTCCCTAAAACAGAGTTGTGTTGATTTACCTAGGGGTTAGCAAGCTCTAACTTTTCCTGTTTCTTAAGAGATTTTCCTAGTTTGCTGGGCTGTGGGTCACAGCTGTTGTTTGTAACTCTCATTCTGGTGTGGGATGGAGGGAGGGGAAGCTTCCCATCCTAAGAGTAGAAAGAGAAGACAGGGCATTGGGGCTGGTCTTGTACCACAGGTTTCTGATAGTCTTTTCTGTGTTCGCCTGAAAAAATAATAATAATAGCAACAACAACAATAATCACAGACATCCTACACTGAGAACATTAATTTCCTTGTAATAGGTCTTTCCAGTTCTATGCATCCTCGCCCCAACTCTAAGAGCTAAGTTGTAGGTTTCCTTTTGCTAAAGAGAATGTTGTCTTCTTTCAAATCACATTACAATGTCCACCACTGTTAACTTCCCCTTAAGTGTGTTTTTCTCAGTTCCTGCTAACCTCCCCGCCCCCATCTCCCGAGTTGAATGTGCAGGCAACAGGAGAGTCTCAATCAATAAAAAGGCATGCATAAAAAACAGTAGTAGTAATAATTTTTCATGGTGTGTGTGATTTAGTTTTTACAGGTTAGATTTTTCCTTATTTTATACCTAACAATGTTTCTATATAATTCTGGTGTATAATGAGAAACACTGTTTATTTGTTTTGTTTTGTTTTGTTTTTAGATAAGGAGAAACTTTATTTAGAAAGAAAGACTATTGTGTGGTGACTATATGTAGTTAATGGTATAATACTACATTGTATACCTGAAATTTACTGAAGAGAAGATGTTAAATCTCACTGCAAAAGGAAAGGTAACTATGTGAGGTGATGCATATATTAATTAGCTTGATTGGATTGTGGTAATCATTTTACAACATATGCATATACTAAAGCATCACATTGTACACCCTAAAAAACATTATTTTTTTTAAAATGAGTGGTCATTGACTTCAAATGACACTTGAAAAAATGTAAGGACTTCTACTTAAAGATGATGGATACACATATTTCATTTACCTCAGTCCTAACCATCCTGGGTTTCTAAAAATGATATCAAATCATCTTTTTAATCCACTATGTTCAAAATAAAAATAAATAAATAAATAAAAGGAGCCTGTGTGGACCAGAAGCCATCAGGAATCTCTGGAAGAGAAAAAAGAGGCCATCAGGTCTAAGGAATAAGATCAGGCTAGTGGAGAAAAGAATAAATATCATTAAAAAAATAGTACTGAAATCAAAATTGAAACTTTAAAATAATATGAATAGCAGGGAAAAATACACAGCTGAAGGTGAACTGGTAAGCTGGAAGCCTGAGCTGATGAATTTTTCAGAACATATCATTAAGGGATAAAGAATTATAAAGTACAAAACAAAAATCAAGAAACATGAAAGACAGATGCAGAACTTCCAATCTTCACCTCCTAAAAATACTGAGAAAGAGAAACTAAAAAGATTTCTCAAGAGGCAAAATCAAAGGAATTTTTACATGACGGTCATCCCAAGACATTTTTTATAAAAACCATTTGTATTAGTTTGTTTCTGTTGCTTATAACAAAATACTTGGAACTGGGTAATTTATAAAGAAAATGAAATTTATTGCTTACAGTTTCTGAGGCTGGTAAGTCAAAAGTCCAGGGAACACATTTGGTGAAGGTCTCGGTGGTGGCAACAGTGATGGCAGGGGACCCCATTGTGAAGATGGTGGAGCAGAGAAAGAGTCTCATTGCTTTCCATTTAAAGCCCTCAGAACCACACTCCTGACCACCATTATTAATCAGTACAGCATGGTCTTGCAATCTAATCACCTCTTCAAGTTCCTACCTTTCGGTTACCACAATAAGATTTCCCACCCTCAACAGTTACAATGAGGACTAAGCTTTTAACATATGAAATTCAATTCAATCAATTCAATTCAATCCACTGCATCATTTTTAGAACTATTTATTCATAATTTATTCAACTTATATTTATTCAGACTCAACAATGTGCCAGGCATTGTGCAAGGTGCTAAAAACCTAATAATACTAGTACATCTTGTCCTCAGAAAATGCATATATGCACAGATCACAATTTTCCACATTATTTTAGGAGTTAAAGAGTTCCATAATCTTTCATATTTTTATTACATCCACCTGTTTTAACTGGAGTAACTTGGCAAAAACAAGATTATTTTTTCCCCTATTGAATTGTTGGATTGTTTGACAAAGAGTATCTTAGCAACTCATTGTTTGAAGAGATAAGACTCAGTTTATAATAAAACTGGAATTGGTGAACTCACAGTCTTACGCTATTCCACAATAGTTATGAAACAGTCACCTTGTATCAATTGAGGTAAGCTGAAGTCCTTAAAGAATTATGAACTACATTAAGTAATGAAAATCACTAGTTTCCTAATAATGGTTGATAGACATTTCACAGAGAATCTCAGCTACAAAGAAAGTCAGCAACCAGAAAAGAGAACAATCTCCCTACAGGACTTTGAGTGATGAGAAATTGCTGGCAACTAGGAAAACTAAAAAGAAGGGGTTTTTCTGTGATAATAATATGTAAATAAAGAATAAACTATTGAATTAATTTCCAGAAAATTAAATTTATTTAAGAATATCACAAATTCACGTTGAGACATTTACTGAATTTCACAGATACTTATTGGCACAGAGAAGGGCTAGAAAAAAAATAGGAAAGAACCATTGTAAAATAGCGTAAAATAGAAAAATCTTTGTTAAGAGCTAAAGATGGAAGAAGGGCCAGCCCGGTGGCGCACTGGATAAGTGCGCCGCTTGGGAAGCGTGGCAGCGCTCCCGCCCGAGGGTTCGGATCCCACATACAGACCGGTTCCCGCTCACTGGCTGAGCGAGGCGCGGGAGCGACACCGAGGGTTG